>NC_092157.1:1572500-1697500 GCF_045791955.1 Oncorhynchus clarkii lewisi
GAGAGAGGGAGAGAGAGAGAGGCATCTCCAAAGTGGGCTTGGTGGTAAGGTGTATGTATAAAATGTATGAACACAGAAAACAAGTGTCAAAAACCAAAGAAAAGTATTATTTTTGCAACATCGAGGTGTGAGACAAGGCTGCAGTTTGAGTCCAAACCTGTTCAACATTTATATCAATGAATTAGCAGACCATTCTGCAGCGCCAGGACTTACGCTCTGTCTTGCTGATGTGAATTACACAGAGGTGAATTACCTGCTATATGCTGATGATTTGCTTCTTCTATCACCAACCAAATAAGGTCTTCAACAGAACCTTAAAACATTCTAGAGCAACATTTCCATAATTGGGCCATGGCAGAAAAATAAATAAATATATAAAATCCTGATTTTCCAGAAAAAATCCAGATGTCAGAAACACAAATATAAATTCCCCCTGAACAACACCATAATTGAACACACTAAAAATGACTTATACCTTGGTCTGACCATATCTTCATTGGGAAACTTTAAAATGGCAGTGAATGAAATAAAAGAGTATTGTATGCAATTAAAACAAAATCAACATCCCAATTAGAACCAAAATATTTGACAGTGTAATCCTACCGATAGCTCTTTACAGAAGTGAGGTTTGGTGTGTGAATTTGAGAGAGAGAGAGGGGGGGGGTGGGACAGAGAGAGAGGGAGAGAGAGGGAGAGAGAGGGAGACGGAGAGAGAGAGGGAGAAAGAGAGAAAAAGGAAGAGAGAGAGCAAAAGAGCGAAAAAGAGAGAGAGAAAGAGAGGGACAGAGAGAGAGAGAGAGGGTGAGAGAGGGAGAGAGAGGGAGAAAAGGAGAGAAAAAGAGAGAGAGAGGAGTTTGAGGATGTCGCTAAGGTTCAGGTGATAATGCACTAATCAGTCCCAAGGTTCTGCTTGTCCCTCTCAGTGTCATAGATCTCTATAAGCACGGTAAAAAGCTTTTATCAGGCTTTGTCAGACCAGGACCTTGTCCATGTGAAGTGATGAAAGATGAAAGGTGTTTATCATGTCTAGCTGTTCTGCCTGTTCCTCTTTTGAAAGACCACTGTATAATCACCAGGCTAATGCTATTTGGAATGGTGCAAGTTGAGAAACTCTTGGATTAAAAATAAAGCTGAAATGAGAAATGCATATTTTATATGCAAGATGTCAAGGCGGTATTGGTCTCTGCCTTGAGGGAGGAGGCAGCTTTGTAGAAGTAGACGGTAATTAGCATTTTACACTCACACTGTAGACACAGGTGAACAGAGGACTCGAGTGTAGAGGGATTGAGGGTAACTGAGGAGGTGTCAGTATCACTGTTATAGGGTCACTGAGGAGGTGAGGAGGTGTCAGTATTACTGTTATAGGGTTACTGAGGAGGTGGGGAGGTGAGGAGGTGTCAGTATCACTGTCATAGGGTAACTGAGGAGGTGAGGAGGTGAGGAGGTGTCAGTATCACTGTTATAGGGTCACTGAGGAGGTGAGGAGGTGTCAGTATCACTGTTATAGGGTCACTGAGGACGTGGGGAGGTGAGGAGGTGTCAGTATCACTGTTATAGGGTCACTGAGGAGGTGAGGAGGTGTCAGTATCACTGTTATAGGGTTACTGAGGAGGTGGGGAGGTGAGGAGGTGTCAGTATCACTGTCATAGGGTCACTGAGGAGGTGAGGAGGTGTCAGTATCACTATTATAGGGTCAATGAGGAGGTGGGGAGGTGAGGAGGTGTCAGTATCACTGTCATAGGGTCACTGAGGAGGTGAGGAGGTGTCAGTATCACTGTTATAGGGTCACTGAGGAGGTGAGGAGGTGTCAGTATCACTGTTATAGGTTCACTGAGGAGGTGGGGAGGTGAGGAGGTGTCAGTATCACTGTCATAGGGTCACTGAGGAGGTGAGGAGTTGTCAGTATCACTGTTATAGGGTCACTGAGGAGGTGGGGAGGTGAGGAGGTGTCAGTATCACTGTCATAGGGTCACTGAGGAGGTGAGGAGGTGTCAGTATTACTGTTATAGGGTCACTGAGGAGGTGGGGAGGTGAGGAGGTGTCAGTATCACTGTCATAGGGTCACTGAGGAGGTGAGGAGGTGTCAGTAACACTGTTATAGGGTCACTGAGGAGGTGGGGAGGTGAGGAGGTGTCAGTATCACTGTTATAGGGTCACTGAGGAGGTGAGGAGGTGTCAGTAACACTGTTATAGGGTCACTGAGGAGGTGGGGAGGTGAGGAGGTGTCAGTATCACTGTCATAGGGTCACTGAGGAGGTGAGGAGGTGTCAGTAACACTGTTATAGGGTCACTGAGGAGGTGGGGAGGTGAGGAGGTGTCAGTATCACTGTCATAGGGTCACTGAGGAGGTGAGGAGGTGTCAGTAACACTGTTATAGGGTCACTGAGGAGGTGGGGAGGTGAGGAGGTGTCAGTATCACTGTTATAGGGTCACTAAGGAGGTTTGTGTGTCTGTCTGTCTGTCTGTCTGTCTGTCTGCTTTAGTGATGTACTGGCTGCAGTCTAATCTTCAGTTGAATTAACATCATGGTGTTTATTCCTTTATTTATTCAAATCACGGTGAATTATTATTATTTTTTTAAATGTAATGTTCTGGCCAGGCTGGCACACACTGAGATGTTTGACTTTCAAGGCAGTACATTCCCTCTCTCTATCCCCCTCTTCTCTCTTTATATTTATCCTTTATTTAACTAGGCAAGTCAGTTTAAGAACAAATTCTTATTTACAATGACGGCCTGACAAGTGCTGCTATTGGTCGAGCCTTGTGGAAACGTGTGACAAGGGCTGCTATTGGTGGAGCCTTGTGGAAACGTGTGACAAGGGCTGCTATTGGTCGAGCCTTGTGGAAACGTGTGACAAGGGCTGCTATTGGTCGAGCCTTGTGGAAACGTGTGACAAGAGCTGCTATTGGTCGAGCCTTCTGGAAACGTGTGACATGGGCTGCTATTGGTCGAGCCTTGTGGAAACATGTGACATGGGCTGCTATTGGTCGAGCCTTGTGGAAACATGTGACATGGGCTGCTATTGGTCGAGCCTTGTGGAAACGTGTGACATGGGCTGCTATTGGTCGAGCCTTGTGGAAACGTGTGACATGGGCTGCTATTGGTCGAGCCTTGTGGAAACATGTGACATGGGCTGCTATTGGTCGAGCCTTGTGGAAACGTGTGACATGGGCTGCTATTGGTCGAGCCTTGTGGAAACATGTGACATGGGCTGCTATTGGTCGAGCCTTGTGGAAACATGTGACATGGGCTGCTATTGGTCGAGCCTTGTGGAAACGTGTGACATGGGCTGCTATTGGTCGAGCCTTGTGGAAACATGTGACAAGGGCTGCTATTGGTCGAGCCTTGTGGAAACGTGTGACATGGGCTGCTATTGGCACAGCCTTAAACATGTTCAACATGAAAGGGGGAACAACAAGTGTGGTCAACAAGCGGGGTCTTTGAAGTGGAGAAATAGAGAATTTGAAGCAGATAGGAAGAAACCTAGACAACATCCGCAGGACAGAGTGGAGAGCACTTCCTCTCCAGGGAGAACATCAGCAAGACAGAGTGGAGAGGACCTCCTCTTCAGGGAGAACATCAGCAAGACAGAGTGGAGAGGACCTCCTCTTCAGGACAGAGTGGAGAGGACCTCCTAACCAGGACAGAGTGGAGAGGACCTCCTCTCCAGGGAGAACATCAGCAAGACAGAGTGGAGAGGACCTCCTCTTCAGGGAGAACATCAGCAAGACAGAGTGGAGAGGACCTCCTCTTCAGGGAGAACATCAGCAAGACAGAGTGGAGAGGACCTCCTCTTCAGGGAGAACATCAGCAAGACAGAGTGGAGAGGACCTCCTCTACAAGACAGAGTGGAGAGGACCTCCTCTACAGGACAGAGTGGAGAGGACCTCCTCTACAGGACAGAGTGGAGAGGACCTCCTCTACAGGACAGAGTGGAGAGGACCTCCTCTCCAGGGAGAACATCAGCAAGACAGAGTGGAGAGGACCTCCTCTACCGGACAGAGTGGAGAGGACCTCCTCTACAGGACAGAGTGGAGAGGACCTCCTCTCCAGGGAGAACATCAGAAGGACAGATTTGGAGAGGACACATAATTAGCTGTGATTCTGTTTTCATACAACCATGCTGACATAAATACATGAGTTATTGACACTCATTGTCTACTTTCGTATTACCAGGATGTACATTCAGAGCTATAATGTTGCTACTGTGATGACCCTGCATTCAACCTGTATTCATCCTGTATTCACCCTGTATTCATCTTGTATTCACACTGTATTCATCCTGTGTTCACCCTGTATTCACCCTGTATTCATCCTGTATTCATCCTATATTCATCATGTATTCACCCTGTATTCACCCTGTATTCACCCTGTATTCATCCTGTATTCATCCTGTATTCACCCTGTATTCATCCTATATTCACCCTGTATTCATCCTGTATTCACCCTGTATTCATCCTGTATTCATCCTGTATTCACCCTCTATTCATCCTGTATTCACACTGTATTCACCCTGTATTCATCCTGTATTCATCCTGTATTCACCCTGTATTCACCCTCATCCTGTATTCACCCTGTATTCACCCTTTATTCATCCTGTATTCATCCTGTATTCATCCTGTATTCACCCTGTATTCACCCTCAGCCTGTATTCAGCCTGTATTCATCCTGTATTCACCCTGTATTCATCCTCATCCTGTATTCACCCTAATCCTGTATTCATCCTGTATTCATTCTGTATTCATCCTGTATTCACCCTGTAATCACCCTGTATTCATCCTTTTATTCATCCTGTATTCACCCTTCATTCAACTTGCATTCACCCTGTATTCATCCTGTATTCATCCTGTATTCACCCTGTATTCATCCTGTATTCATCCTGTATTCAGCCTGTATTCACCCTTCATTCACCCTGTATTAATCCTGTATTCACCCAGTATTCACCCTGTATTCACCCTGTATTCATCCCATATTCATCCTGCATTAACCCTGTATTCTGCCTGTATTCACCCTGTATTCATCCTGTGTTCACCCTGTATTCACCCTGTATTCACCCCTGTATTCACCCTGTATTCACCCTGTATTCATCCTGTATTCAACCTCATCCTGTATTCATCCTGTATTCATCCTGTATTAACCCTGTATTCATCCTGTATTCACACTGTATTGATCCTGTATTCACCCTGTATTCTCCCTGTATTCAACCTCATCCTGTATTCATCCTGTATTCATCCTGTATTCACCCTGTATTCAACCTCATCCTGTATTCAACCTGTATTCATCCTGTATTCACCCTGTATTCACCCTGTATTCAACCTCATCCTGTATTCACCCTGTATTCACCCTGTTTTCACCCTGTATTCATCCTGTATTCATCCTGTATTCATCCTGTATTCAACCTCATCCTGCATTCACCCTGTATTCATCCTGTATTCACCCTGTATACATCCTGTATTCACCCTGTATTCACCCTGTATTAACCCTGTATTCATCCTGTATTCATCCTGTATTCACCCTGTATTCACCCTGAATTCACCCTTATGGAGAAACATAAGGGTAACACTAGATTCTGGCAGACAGACCAGGAGGTACCACTAGGCATCTCAACAGCAGACAGACCAGGAGGTAACACTAGGCATCTCAACAGCAGACAGACCAGAAGGTAACACTAGACATCTCAACAGCAGACAGACCAGGAGGTAACACTAGGCATCTCAACAGCAGACAGACCAGGAGGTAACACTAGGCATCTCAACAGCAGACAGACCAGGAGGTAACACTAGGCATCTCAACAGCAGACAGACCAGGAGGTAACACTAGGCATCTCAACAGCAGACAGACCAGGAGGTAACACTAGACATCTCAACAGCAGACAGACCAGGAGGTAACACTAGGCATCTCAACAGCAGACAGACCAGGAGATAACACTAGGCATCTCAACAGCAGACAGACCAGGAGGTAACACTAGGCATCTCAACAGCAGACAGACCAGGAGGTAACACTAGGCATCTCAACAGCAGACAGACCAGGAGGTAACACTAGACATCTCAACAGCAGACAGACCAGGAGGTAACACTAGACATCTCAACAGCAGACAGACCAGGAGGTAACACTAGACATCTCAACAGCAGACAGACCAGGAGGTAACACTAGGCATCTCAACAGCAGACAGACCAGGAGGTAACACTAGGCATCTCAACAGCAGACAGACCAGGAGGAAACACTAGGCATCACAACAGCTTCTGGCAGACAGACCATGAGGTAACACTAGGCATCTCAACAGCAGACAGACCAGGAGGTAACACTAGGCATCTCAACAGCAGACAGACCAGGAGGTAACACTAGGCATCTCAACAGCAGACAGACCAGGAGGTAACACTAGGCATCTCAACAGCAGACAGACCAGGAGGTAACACTAGGCATCTCAACAGCAGACAGACCAGGGGGTAACACTAGGCATCTCAACAGCAGACAGACCAGGAGGTAACACTAGGCATCTCAACAGCAGACAGACCAGGAGGTAACACTAGGCATCTCAACAGCAGACAGACCAGGAGGTAACACTAGGCATCTCAACAGCAGACAGACCAGGAGGTAACACTAGACATCTCAACAGCAGACAGACCAGGAGGTAACACTAGACATCTCAACAGCAGACAGACCAGGAGGTAACACTAGGCATCTCAACAGCAGACAGACCAGGAGGTAACAGTAGACATCTCAACAGCTTCTGGCAGACAGACCAGGAGGTACCACTAGACATCTCAACGGCAGACAGACCAGGAGGTAACACTAGACATCTCAACAGCTTCTGGCAGACAGACCAGGAGGTAACACTAGACATCTCAACAGCAGACAGACCAGAAGGTAACACTAGACATCTCAACAGCTTCTGGCAGACAGACCAGGAGGTAACACTAGGCATCTCAACAGCAGACAGACCAGGAGGTAACACTAGGCATCTCAACAGCAGACAGACCAGGAGGTAACACTAGGCATCACAACAGCAGACAGACCAGGAGGTAACACTAGACATCTCAACAGCTCCTGGCAGACAGACCAGGAGGTAACACTAGGCATCTCAACAGCAGACAGACCAGGAGGTAACACTAGGCATCTCAACAGCAGACAGACCAGGAGGTAACACTAGGCATCTCAACAGCAGACAGACCAGGAGGTAACACTAGGCATCTCAACAGCAGACAGACCAGGAGGTAACACTAGACATCTCAACAGCAGACAGACCAGGAGGTAACACTAGGCATCTCAACAGCAGACAGACCAGGAGGTAACACTAGGCATCTCAACAGCAGACAGACCAGGAGGTAACACTAGGCATCTCAACAGCAGACAGACCAGGAGGTAACACTAGACATCTCAACAGCAGACAGACCAGGAGGTAACACTAGGCATCTCAACAGCAGACAGACCAGGAGGTAACACTAAGCATCTCAACAGCAGACAGACCAGGAGGTAACACTAGGCATCTCAACAGCAGACAGACCAGGAGGTAACACTAGGCATCTCAACAGCAGACAGACCAGGAGGTAACACTAGGCATCTCAACAGCAGACAGACCAGGAGGTAACACTAGGCATCTCAACAGCAGACAGACCAGGAGGTAACACTAGACATCTCAACAGCAGACAGACCAGGAGGTAACACTAGGCATCTCAACAGCAGACAGACCAGGAGGTAACACTAGGCATCTCAACAGCAGACAGACCAGGAGGTAACACTAGGCATCTCAACAGCAGACAGACCAGGAGGTAACACTAGGGATCTCAACAGCAGACAGACCAGGAGGTAACACTAGGCATCTCAACAGCAGACAGACCAGGAGGTAACACTAGACATCTCAACAGCAGACAGACCAGGAGGTAACACTAGGCATCTCAACAGCAGACAGACCAGGAGGTAACACTAGGCATCACAACAGCAGACAGACCAGGAGGTAACACTAGGCATCTCAACAGCAGACAGACCAGGAGGTAACACTAGGCATCTCAACAGCAGACAGACCAGGAGGTAACACTAGACATCTCAACAGCTTCTGGCAGACAGACCAGGAGGTAACACTAGACATCTCAACAGCAGACAGACCAGGAGGTAACACTAGACATCTCAACAGCAGACAGCATTGGAGGTAACACTAGACATCTCAACAGCAGACAGACCAGGAGGTAACACTAGACATCTCAACAGCTTCTGGCAGACAGACCAGGAGGTAACACTAGGCATCACAACAGCAGACAGACCAGGAGGTAACACTAGACATCTCAACAGCAGACAGACCAGGAGGTAACACTAGACATCTCAACAGCAGACAGACCAGGAGGTAACACTAGACATCTCAACAGCTTCTGGCAGACAGACCAGGAGGTAACACTAGACATCTCAACAGCAGACAGACCAGGAGGTAACACTAGGCATCACAACAGCAGACAGACCAGGAGGTAACACTAGGCATCTCAACAGCTCCTGGCAGACAGACCAGGAGGTAACACTAGGCATCTCAACAGCAGACAGACCAGGAGGTAACACTAGGCATCTCAACAGCAGACAGACCAGGAGGTAACACTAGACATCTCAACAGCAGACAGACCAGGAGGTAACACTAGGCATCTCAACAGCAGACAGACCAGGAGGTAACACTAGGCATCTCAACAGCAGACAGACCAGGAGGTAACACTAGACATCTCAACAGCAGACAGACCAGGAGGTAACACTAGGCATCTCAACAGCAGACAGACCAGGAGGTAACACTAGGCATCTCAACAGCAGACAGACCAGGAGGTAACACTAGGCATCTCAACAGCAGACAGACCAGGAGGTAACACTAGACATCTCAACAGCAGACAGACCAGGAGGTAACACTAGGCATCTCAACAGCAGACAGACCAGGAGGTAACACTAAGCATCTCAACAGCAGACAGACCAGGAGGTAACACTAGACATCTCAACAGCAGACAGACCAGGAGGTAACACTAGGCATCTCAACAGCAGACAGACCAGGAGGTAACACTAGACATCTCAACAGCAGACAGACCAGGAGGTAACACTAGACATCTCAACAGCTTCTGGCAGACAGACCAGGAGGTAACACTAGGCATCACAACAGCAGACAGACCAGGAGGTAACACTAGACATCTCAACAGCAGACAGACCAGGAGGTAACACTAGACATCTCAACAGCAGACAGACCAGGAGGTAACACTAGACATCTCAACAGCTTCTGGCAGACAGACCAGGAGGTAACACTAGACATCTCAACAGCAGACAGACCAGGAGGTAACACTAGGCATCACAACAGCAGACAGACCAGGAGGTAACACTAGGCATCTCAACAACTCCTGGCAGACAGACCAGGAGGTAACACTAGGCATCAGAACAGCAGACAGACCAGGAGGTAACACTAGGCATCTCAACAGCAGACAGACCAGGAGGTAACACTAGACATCTCAACAGCAGACAGACCAGGAGGTAACACTAGACATCTCAACAGCAGACAGACCAGGAGGTAACACTAGGCATCTCAACAGCAGACAGACCAGGAGGTAACACTAGGCATCTCAACAGCAGACAGACCAGGAGGTAACACTAGGCATCTCAACAGCAGACAGACCAGGAGGTAACACTAGACATCTCAACAGCAGACAGACCAGGAGGTAACACTAGGCATCTCAACAGCAGACAGACCAGGAGGTAACACTAGACATCTCAACAGCAGACAGACCAGGAGGTAACACTAGACATCTCAACAGCAGACAGACCAGGAGGTAACACTAGGCATCTCAACAGCAGACAGACCAGGAGGTAACACTAGGCATCTCAACAGCAGACAGACCAGGAGGTAACACTAGGCATCTCAACAGCAGACAGACCAGGAGGTAACACTAGGCATCTCAACAGCAGACAGACCAGGAGGTAACACTAGACATCTCAACAGCAGACAGACCAGGAGGTAACACTAGGCATCTCAACAGCAGACAGACCAGGAGGTAACACTAGGCATCACAACAGCAGACAGACAAGGAGGTAACACTAGGCATCTCAACAGCAGACAGACCAGGAGGTAACACTAGGCATCTCAACAGCAGACAGACCAGGAGGTATCACTAGACATCTCAACAGCTTCTGGCAGACAGACCAGGAGGTAACACTAGACATCTCAACAGCAGACAGACCAGGAGGTAACACTAGACATCTCAACAGCAGACAGACCAGGAGGTAACACTAGACATCTCAACAGCAGACAGACCAGGAGGTAACACTAGACATCTCAACAGCAGACAGACCAGGAGGTAACACTAGGCATCACAACAGCAGACAGACCAGGAGGTAACACTAGACATCTCAACAGCAGACAGACCAGGAGGTAACACTAGACATCTCAACAGCAGACAGACCAGGAGGTAACACTAGACATCTCAACAGCTTCTGGCAGACAGACCAGGAGGTAACACTAGACATCTCAACAGCAGACAGACCAGGAGGTAACACTAGGCATCTCAACAGCAGACAGACCAGGAGGTAACACTAGGCATCTCAACAGCTCCTGGCAGACAGACCAGGAGGTAACACTAGGCATCTCAACAGCAGACAGACCAGGAGGTAACACTAGACATCTCAACAGCAGACAGACCAGGAGGTAACACTAGGCATCTCAACAGCAGACAGACCAGGAGGTAACACTAGGCATCTCAACAGCAGACAGACCAGGAGGTAACACTAGACATCTCAACAGCAGACAGACCAGGAGGTAACACTAGACATCTCAACAGCAGACAGACCAGGAGGTAACACTAGGCATCTCAACAGCAGACAGACCAGGAGGTAACACTAGGCATCTCAACAGCAGACAGACCAGGAGGTAACACTAGGCATCTCAACAGCAGACAGACCAGGAGGTAACACTAGGCATCTCAACAGCAGACAGACCAGGAGGTAACACTAGACATCTCAACAGCAGACAGACCAGGAGGTAACACTAGACATCTCAACAGCTTCTGGCAGACAGACCAGGAGGTAACACTAGACATCTCAACAGCAGACAGACCAGGAGGTAACACTAGGCATCTCAACAGCAGACAGACCAGGAGGTAACACTAGACATCTCAACAGCAGACAGACCAGGAGGTAACACTAGACATCTCAACAGCTTCTGGCAGACAGACCAGGAGGTAACACTAGACATCTCAACAGCAGACAGACCAGGAGGTAACACTAGACATCTCAACAGCAGACAGACCAGGAGGTAACACTAGGCATCTCAACAGCAGACAGACCAGGAGGTAACACTAGACATCTCAACAGCAGACAGACCAGGAGGTAACACTAGGCATCTCAACAGCAGACAGACCAGGAGGTAACACTAGACATCTCAACAGCAGACAGACCAGGAGGTAACACTAGGCATCTCAACAGCAGACAGACCAGGAGGTAACACTAGACATCTCAACAGCAGACAGACCAGGAGGTAACACTAGACATCTCAACAGCAGACAGACCAGGAGGTAACACTAGGCATCTCAACAGCAGACAGACCAGGAGGTAACACTAGGCATCTCAACAGCAGACAGACCAGGAGGTAACACTAGGCATCTCAACAGCAGACAGACCAGGAGGTAACACTAGACATCTCAACAGCAGACAGACCAGGAGGTAACACTAGGCATCTCAACAGCAGACAGACCAGGAGGTAACACTAGGCATCTCAACAGCAGACAGACCAGGAGGTAACACTAGACATCTCAACAGCAGACAGACCAGGAGGTAACACTAGGCATCTCAACAGCAGACAGACCAGGAGGTAACACTAGGCATCTCAACAGCAGACAGACCAGGAGGTAACACTAGCATCTCAACAGCTTCTGGCAGACAGACCAGGAGGTAACACTAGACATCTCAACAGCAGACAGACCAGGAGGTAACACTAGACATCTCAACAGCAGACAGACCAGGAGGTAACACTAGACATCTCAACAGCAGACAGACCAGGAGGTAACACTAGACATCTCAACAGCAGACAGACCAGGAGGTAACACTGACATCTCAACAGCAGACAGACCAGGAGGTAACACTAGACATCTCAACAGCAGACAGACCAGGAGGTAACACTACATCTCAACAGCAGACAGACCAGGATCTCAACAGCAGACAGACCAGGAGGTAACACTAGGCATCTCAACAGCAGACAGACCAGGAGGTAACACTAGGCATCTCAACAGCAGACAGACCAGGAGGTAACACTAGGCATCTCAACAGCAGACAGACCAGGAGGTAACACTAGACATCTCAACAGCAGACAGACCAGGAGGTAACACTAGACATCTCAACAGCAGACAGACCAGGAGGTAACACTAGGCATCTCAACAGCAGACAGACCAGGAGGTAACACTAGGCATCTCAACAGCAGACAGACCAGGAGGTAACACTAGGCATCTCAACAGCAGACAGACCAGGAGGTAACACTAGACATCTCAACAGCAGACAGACCAGGAGGTAACACTAGGCATCTCAACAGCAGACAGACCAGGAGGTAACACTAGACATCTCAACAGCAGACAGACCAGGAGGTAACACTAGACATCTCAACAGCAGACAGACCAGGAGGTAACACTAGGCATCTCAACAGCAGACAGACCAGGAGGTAACACTAGGCATCTCAACAGCAGACAGACCAGGAGGTAACACTAGACATCTCAACAGCAGACAGACCAGGAGGTAACACTAGGCATCTCAACAGCAGACAGACCAGGAGGTATCACTAGACATCTCAACAGCAGACAGACCAGGAGGTAACACTAGGCATCTCAACAGCAGACAGACCAGGAGGTAACACTAGGCATCACAACAGCAGACAGACCAGGAGGTAACACTAGGCATCTCAACAGCAGACAGACCAGGAGGTAACACTAGGCATCTCAACAGCAGACAGACCAGGAGGTATCACTAGACATCTCAACAGCTTCTGGCAGACAGACCAGGAGGTAACACTAGACATCTCAACAGCAGACAGACCAGGAGGTAACACTAGACATCTCAACAGCAGACAGACCAGGAGGTAACACTAGACATCTCAACAGCAGACAGACCAGGAGGTAACACTAGACATCTCAACAGCAGACAGACCAGGAGGCAGACAGACCAGGAGGTAACACTAGGCATCTCAACAGCAGACAGACCAGGAGGTAACACTAGGCATCTCAACAGCAGACAGACCAGGAGGTAACACTAGACATCTCAACAGCAGACAGACCAGGAGGTAACACTAGACATCTCAACAGCTTCTGGCAGACAGACCAGGAGGTAACACTAGACATCTCAACAGCAGACAGACCAGGAGGTAACACTAGGCATCTCAACAGCAGACAGACCAGGAGGTAACACTAGGCATCTCAACAGCAGACAGACCAGGAGGTAACACTAGACATCTCAACAGCAGACAGACCAGGAGGTAACACTAGGCATCTCAACAGCAGACAGACCAGGAGGTAACACTAAGCATCTCAACAGCAGACAGACCAGGAGGTAACACTAGACATCTCAACAGCAGACAGACCAGGAGGTAACACTAGGCATCTCAACAGCAGACAGACCAGGAGGTAACACTAGACATCTCAACAGCAGACAGACCAGGAGGTAACACTAGACATCTCAACAGCTTCTGGCAGACAGACCAGGAGGTAACACTAGGCATCACAACAGCAGACAGACCAGGAGGTAACACTAGACATCTCAACAGCAGACAGACCAGGAGGTAACACTAGACATCTCAACAGCAGACAGACCAGGAGGTAACACTAGACATCTCAACAGCTTCTGGCAGACAGACCAGGAGGTAACACTAGACATCTCAACAGCAGACAGACCAGGAGGTAACACTAGGCATCACAACAGCAGACAGACCAGGAGGTAACACTAGGCATCTCAACAGCAGACAGACCAGGAGGTAACACTAGACATCTCAACAGCAGACAGACCAGGAGGTAACACTAGGCATCTCAACAGCAGACAGACCAGGAGGTAACACTAGACATCTCAACAGCAGACAGACCAGGAGGTAACACTAGACATCTCAACAGCAGACAGACCAGGAGGTAACACTAGGCATCTCAACAGCAGACAGACCAGGAGGTAACACTAGGCATCTCAACAGCAGACAGACCAGGAGGTAACACTAGGCATCTCAACAGCAGACAGACCAGGAGGTAACACTAGACATCTCAACAGCAGACAGACCAGGAGGTAACACTAGGCATCTCAACAGCAGACAGACCAGGAGGTAACACTAGACATCTCAACAGCAGACAGACCAGGAGGTAACACTAGACATCTCAACAGCAGACAGACCAGGAGGTAACACTAGGCATCTCAACAGCAGACAGACCAGGAGGCATCTCAACACTAGGTAACATCTCAACAGCAGACAGACCAGGAGGTAACACTAGGCATCTCAACAGCAGACAGACCAGGAGGTAACACTAGGCATCTCAACAGCAGACAGACCAGGAGGTAACACTAGACATCTCAACAGCAGACAGACCAGGAGGTAACACTAGGCATCTCAACAGCAGACAGACCAGGAGGTAACACTAGGCATCTCAACAGCAGACAGACCAGGAGGTAACACTAGGCATCTCAACAGCAGACAGACCAGGAGGTATCACTAGACATCTCAACAGCTTCTGGCAGACAGACCAGGAGATAACACTAGACATCTCAACAGCAGACAGACCAGGAGGTAACACTAGACATCTCAACAGCAGACAGACCAGGAGGTAACACTAGACATCTCAACAGCTTCTGGCAGACAGACCAGGAGGTAACACTAGACATCTCAACAGCAGACAGACCAGGAGGTAACACTAGGCATCACAACAGCAGACAGACCAGGAGGTAACACTAGGCATCTCAACAGCAGACAGACCAGGAGGTAACACTAGGCATCTCAACAGCAGACAGACCAGGAGGTAACACTAGGCATCTCAACAGCAGACAGACCAGGAGGTAACACTAGACATCTCAACAGCAGACAGACCAGGAGGTAACACTAGGCATCTCAACAGCAGACAGACCAGGAGGTAACACTAGACATCTCAATAGCAGACAGACCAGGAGGTAACACTAGACATCTCAACAGCAGACAGACCAGGAGGTAACACTAGGCATCTCAACAGCAGACAGACCAGGAGGTAACACTAGGCATCTCAACAGCAGACAGACCAGGAGGTAACACTAGGCATCTCAACAGCAGACAGACCAGGAGGTAACACTAGGCATCTCAACAGCAGACAGACCAGGAGGTATCACTAGACATCTCAACAGCTTCTGGCAGACAGACCAGGAGATAACACTAGACATCTCAACAGCAGACAGACCAGGAGGTAACACTAGACATCTCAACAGCAGACAGACCAGGAGGTAACACTAGACATCTCAACAGCAGACAGACCAGGAGGTAACACTAGACATCTCAACAGCTTCTGGCAGACAGACCAGGAGGTAACACTAGGCATCACAACAGCAGACAGACCAGGAGGTAACACTAGACATCTCAACAGCAGACAGACCAGGAGGTAACACTAGACATCTCAACAGCAGACAGACAAGGAGGTAACACTAGACGTCTCAACAGCTTCTGGCAGACAGACCAGGAGGTAACACTAGACATCTCAACAGCAGACAGACCAGGAGGTAACACTAGGCATCACAACAGCAGACAGACCAGGAGGTAACACTAGGCATCTCAACAGCTCCGGGCAGACAGACCAGGAGGTAACACTAGGCATCTCAACAGCAGACAGACCAGGAGGTAACACTAGACATCTCAACAGCAGACAGACCAGGAGGTAACACTAGGCATCACAACAGCAGACAGACCAGGAGGTAACACTAGACATCTCAACAGCAGACAGACCAGGAGGTAACACTAGACATCTCAACAGCTTCTGGCAGACCAGGAGGTAACACTAGACATCTCAACAGCAGACAGACCAGGAGGTAACACTAGGCATCTCAACAGCAGACAGACCAGGAGGTAACACTAGGCATCTCAACAGCAGACAGACCAGGAGGTAACACTAGGCATCTCAACAGCAGACAGACCAGGAGGTAACACTAGGCATCTCAACAGCAGACAGACCAGGAGGTAACACTAGGCATCTCAACAGCTTCTGGCAGACAGACCAGGAGGTAACACTAGACATCTCAACAGCAGACAGACCAGGAGGTAACACTAGGCATCACAACAGCAGACAGACCAGGAGGTAACACTAGGCATCTCAACAGCTCCTGGCAGACAGACCAGGAGGTAACACTAGGCATCTCAACAGCAGACAGACCAGGAGGTAACACTAGGCATCTCAACAGCAGACAGACCAGGAGGTAACACTAGACATCTCAACAGCAGACAGACCAGGAGGTAACACTAGACATCTCAACAGCAGACAGACCAGGAGGTAACACTAGGCATCTCAACAGCAGACAGACCAGGAGGTAACACTAGACATCTCAACAGCAGACAGACCAGGAGGTAACACTAGACATCTCAACAGCTTCTGGCAGACAGACCAGGAGGTAACACCAGACATCTCAACAGCAGACAGACCAGGAGGTAACACTAGACATCTCAACAGCAGACAGACCAGGAGGTAACACTAGGCATCTCAACAGCAGACAGACCAGGAGGTAACACTAGGTATCTCAACAGCAGACAGACCAGGAGGTAACACTAGGCGTCTCAACAGCAGACAGACCAGGAGGTAACACTAGGCATCTCAACAGCAGACAGACCAGGAGGTAACACTAGGCATCTCAACAGCAGACAGACCAGGAGGTAACACTAGGCATCTCAACAGCAGACAGACCAGGAGGTAACACTAGGCATCTCAACAGCAGACAGACCAGGAGGTAACACTAGACATCTCAACAGCAGACAGACCAGGAGGTAACACTAGGCATCTCAACAGCAGACAGACCAGGAGGTAACACTAGGCATCACAACAGCAGACAGACCAGGAGGTAACACTAGGCATCTCAACAGCAGACAGACCAGGAGGTAACACTAGGCATCTCAACAGCAGACAGACCAGGAGGTAACACTAGACATCTCAACAGCTTCTGGCAGACAGACCAGGAGGTAACACTAGACATCTCAACAGCAGACAGACCAGGAGGTAACACTAGACATCTCAACAGCAGACAGACCAGGAGGTAACACTAGACATCTCAACAGCAGACAGACCAGGAGGTAACACTAGACATCTCAACAGCTTCTGGCAGACAGACCAGGAGGTAACACTAGGCATCACAACAGCAGACAGACCAGGAGGTAACACTAGACATCTCAACAGCAGACAGACCAGGAGGTAACACTAGACATCTCAACAGCAGACAGACCAGGAGGTAACACTAGACATCTCAACAGCTTCTGGCAGACAGACCAGGAGGTAACACTAGACATCTCAACAGCAGACAGACCAGGAGGTAACACTAGGCATCACAACAGCAGACAGACCAGGAGGTAACACTAGGCATCTCAACAGCTCCTGGCAGACAGACCAGGAGGTAACACTAGGCATCTCAACAGCAGACAGACCAGGAGGTAACACTAGGCATCACAACAGCAGACAGACCAGGAGGTAACACTAGGCATCTCAACAGCAGACAGACCAGGAGGTAACACTAGGCATCTCAACAGCAGACAGACCAGGAGGTAACACTAGGCATCTCAACAGCAGACAGACCAGGAGGTAACACTAGACATCTCAACAGCTTCTGGCAGACAGACCAGGAGGTAACACTAGGCATCTCAACAGCAGACAGACCAGGAGGTAACACTAGACATCTCAACAGCAGACAGACCAGGAGGTAACACTAGGCATCTCAACAGCAGACAGACCAGGAGGTAACACTAGGCATCTCAACAGCAGACAGACCAGGAGGTAACACTAGGCATCTCAACAGCAGACAGACCAGAAGGTAACACTAGACATCTCAACAGCAGACAGACCAGGAGGTAACACTAGGCATCTCAACAGCAGACAGACCAGGAGGTAACACTAGGCATCTCAACAGCAGACAGACCAGGAGGTAACACTAGGCATCTCAACAGCTTCTGGCAGACAGACCAGCACTAATATTTACATTTACTTTTTGACATTAAATCAAAAGGTTTTCTTTAACCTGCGGAGGATCCAGTGGTGTGGAAAAAGGTTTTCTTTAACCTGGGGAGGATCCAGTGGTGTGGAAAAAGGTTTTCTTTGACCTGCGGAGGATCCAGTGGTGTGGCAAAAGGTTTTCTTTAACCTGCGGAGGATCCAGTGGTGTGGAAAAAGGTTTTCTTTGACCTGCGGAGGATCCAGTGGTGGGGCAAAAGGTTTTCTTTAACCTGCGGAGGATCCAATGGTGGATAATAAGATATGAGGAGGTGAAGGGAACACAGAGAAGAGAGAAAGGCTGATCCTAGCCCCAGGCTCTCCATGTTGAAACACAATGGCTTCCAAGGGCCGTAAAACAGTCAACTCTCTCTCTGTCAATTAAATTTTCAATTCAAGGGGCGGCTTTATTGTCATGAGAAACATATTTTAACATGGACAAACTAAGTAAAATAGATAATAAATCAAATTGAAATAAATAATAAAAAAATAACAGTAAACATTACACTAGAATAAAGACATTTCAAATATCTTACTATGTCTATTTACAGAATTGTAACGATGTGAAAATGGTTAAAGTACAAAAGGGAAAATAAATAAATATAACTATGGGTTGTATTTTCAATGGTTTTTGTTCTTCACTTGTTGCCCTTTTCTCGTGGCAACAGGTCACAAGTCTTGCTGCTGTGATGGCACACTGTGGAATTTCACCCAGTAGATATGGGAGTTTATCAAAATTGGATTTGTTTTCTAATTCTTTGTGGATCTGTGTAATCTGAGGGAAATACAGTGCCTTGCGAAAGTATTCGGCCCCCTTGAACTTTGCGACCTTTTGCCACATTTCAGGCTTCAAACATAAAGATATAAAACTGTATTTTTTTGTGAAGAATCAACAACAAGTGGGACACAATCATGAAGTGGAATGACATTTATTGGATATTTCAAAGCTTTTTAACAAATCAAAAACTGAAATATTGGGCGTGCAAAATTGTTCAGCCCCTTTACTTTCAGTGCAGCAAACTCTCTCCAGAAGTTCAGTGAGGATCTCTGAATGATCCAATGTTGACCTAAATGACTAATGATGATAAATACAATCCACCTGTGTGTAATCAAGTCTCCGTATAAATGCACCTGCACTGTGATAGTCTCAGAGGTCCGTTAAAAGCGCAGAGAGCATCATGAAGAACAAGGAACACACCAGGCAGGTCCGAGATACTGTTGTGAAGAAGTTTAAAGCCGGATTTGGATACAAAAATATTTCCCAAGCTTTAAACATCCCAAGGAGCACTGTGCAAGCGATAATATTGAAATGGAAGGAGTATCAGAACACTGCAATACCTTAGTTTGTCTTGCTGAGATTTACTGTCAGGGCCCAGGTCTATCAGAATCTGTACTGAAGATCTAGGTGCTGCTGTAGGCCCTCTTTGGTTGGCAACAGAAGCACCAGATCATCAGCAAACAGTAGACATTTGACTTCAGATTCTTCATCCCTCCCTCCCTCCCTCCCTCCCTCCCTCCCTCCCTCCCTCCCTCTCTCTCTCTCCCTCCCTCCCTCCCTCCCTCCCTCCCTCCCTACCTCCCTCCCTCCCTCCCTCTCTCTCGCTCTGTCCATCTCTCTCTCTGTCCCCTCTGTCCTTCCTTCCCTCCCTCCCTCTCTCTATCTCTCTCTCTCTCTCTCTCTCTCTCTCTCTCTGTCCTTCCCTCCTGCCACCTGCATCATGATTGACCTCATGATGACCTTGAGGTCCCTGATTAATGATGGCCTATTGTCTGGTCTTCTATTGTCATTATTTTGGTCTTACTGAGATTTACTGTCAGGGCCCAGGTCTATCAGAATCTGTACTGAAGATCTAGGTGCTGCTGTAGGCCCTCCTTGGTTGGGGACAGAAGCACCAGATCATCAGCAAACAGTAGACATTTGACTTCAGATTCTTTGTCTCTCCCTCCCGCTCTCTTCTACTCCCTCCCTCTTTGTGTCCCTCTCTCTCTCTCTGTCCCTCTCTCTCTCTCTGTCTCTCTCTGTCCCTCTCTCTCTCTCTCTCTCTGTCCCCTCTCTATGTCCCTCCCTCTCTATGTCCCTCCCTCTCTATGTCCTCTCTCTCTCTCTCTCTCTCTCTCTCTATCCCTCTCTCTCCCTCTCTCTCTCTCCCTCTCTCTCTCTCTCTCTCTTTCCCTCCCTCCCTCTCTCCCTCTCTCTCTCTGTCTTTCCCTCCCTCCCTCTCTCCCTCTCTCTCTCTGTCCCTCTTTCTGTCCCTCTCTCTCTATGTCCCTCCCTATATATGTCCATCCCTCCCTCTCTCCCTCTCTCTCTCTGCCCTTCCCTCCTGCCACCTGCATCATGATTGACCTCATGGTAACCTTGAGGTCCCTGATTAGTGATGGCCTATTGTCTGGTCTTCTATTATCGCTGGGCCCCCACCCCCTGCTCTGCCCTCGACAAATCACAGACCAGACCCCTGGTTATGAGAGGTGATGACTGTTCTGTTCACCATATGTCAGGACTCTGCAACCCCATTCGTGGAGTGCTACCATCCTGTAGGTTTTCACTCCAACACTTATCCGCCACACCCCATTCTAGTAATTAGCTGGTAGCTAAACTGAGTTAACCTGAGAGCTGATAGCTTTATGTTTGTACCCTGGACCAGAGGACCAATGGAGGACCAAGCTAAAGGAGTGAATGTGATCCTCCGTCCCCAAAGTTAAGGAGCTACTGTGGCCTGTCCACCTCACGACCCGTGAGACCCCAAACTGTTGTTGGTGGAAAGAAAACTGACGTTTTTTAATTTCCTGTAATTCTCCAGATTTTGACATTTCTCATATGTGATGATATGATACCTGAGTCAGCTAAATCAATGGGGGCCCGCTGGGGGTACATATTCTGGCCGTGACAACTGCAATATTTAGATAGCTGGATAGCCTAAATGACCTACCTAGCTAACATAGTGTATCAGCTGGACATTTCTGTCAGGTTATAAACAGCTCTTTAAGGTCTGTCACAACACAATAAGAGGAAAACCGGCCACGCACATATATATATATATATATATATGACCAAAAGTGTAGTATGTGGAAACCTGATAGTCGAATATCTCATTCCAAAATCACAGGCATTAATATGGAGCTGGTTGCCATTTGGCACATTCCTGTGGGGACTTGCTTCCATTCAGCCACAAGAGCATTTGTGAGGTCGGGCACTGATGTTGGGCGATTAGGCCTGGCACGCAGTCTGCGTTGCAATTCATCCCAAAGGTGTTCTATGGGGTTGAGGTCATTGCTCTGTGCAGGCCAGTCAAGTTCTTCCACAATGATCTCCACAAACCATTTCTGTGAGGACATTGCTTTGTGCACGAGTGGCACAGCGGTCTAAGTCACTGCATGTCAGTGAAAAAAAGAACTTCTGGATATCAGGACAGCGATCACTCACCTCAGATTAGACAAAGATCTTTCTTCAACAAGCAGGACGCACAGGACATTCTCTAAACACTCGACAAGGCCAACATCTCAGTTATTTGCAAGAGGAAGAGACGCAGGTACAGAGGACACAGAGCAGGGTGCCCTGTAAGGATCCGCAGAAGGCTAGTGGGAACGCTGCCTTTACCGTCAATATTACTTGCCAATGTGCTCCCATTGGACAATAAATTAGACGAGGTACAATCACGAATATCCTACCAACGGGACATCAAAAACTGAAATATCCTATGTTTCACTGAATCGTGGTTGAATGACGACATGGATATTCAGCTAGCGGGATACTGGCAAGATAGAACAGCAAACTCCGGGAAGACGAGGGGGGCATATTTGTGCATATTTGTAAAAAAAACAGATAGTGCACAAAATCTCAGGAAGTCACTAGATTTTGCTCGCCTGAAGTAGTGTATCTTATGATAAATTGCAGACCACACTACTTCCCTAGAGAGTGTTCAGCTATATTTTTCGTGGATGTTTATTTACCACCACAGACGGATGCTGGCACTAAGCCTGCACTCAGTCAGCTGTATAAAGAAATAAGCAAACAGGAAACCACTCACCCAGAGGCGGTGCTCCTAGTGGCAGGAGATTCAAAGCAGGGAAACTTAAATCAGTTCTATCTCATTTCCAAATACATGTTAAATGTGCAACCCGTGGTAAAAAATTCTAGATCACATGTACTCCACACAGAGATGCGTACAAAGCTCTCCCTCGCCCTGTCTTGCCCTGCATTTGGTAAATCCGACCACAATTCTATCCTCCTGATTCCTGCTTACAAGCAAACATTAACACAGGAAGCTTCAGTGACTCGGGCAATAAAAAAAAGTGGTCAGATGAAGCAGATGCTAAATTACAGGACTAAGATTGAATCATACTACACCTGCTCCGACACTCATCTTATGTGGCAGGGCTTGCAAACTTTTACAGACTACAAAGGGAAGCACAGCCACGAGCTGCCCAGTGACACGAGCCTACCAGACGAGCTAAATCACTTCTATGCTCGCTTCGAGGCAAACAACACTGAGGCATGCATGAGAGCATCAGCGGTTCCAGACGAGTGTGTGATCACGCTGTCCGTAGCCGACATGAGTAAGACCTTTAAAGAGGTCAACATTCACAAGGCTGCGGGGCCAGACGGATTACCAGGACATGTGCTCGGGCATGTGCTGACCAACTGGCAGGTGTCTTCACTGACATTTTCAACATGTCCCTGACTGAGTCTGTAATACCAACATCTTTCAAGCAGACCACCATAGTCCCTGTGCCCAAGAACAAGGCAACCTGCCTAAATGACTAAAGACCCGTAGCACTCAAGTCCGTAGCCATGAAGTTGTTTGAAAGGCTGGTCATGGCTCACATCAACACCATTATCCCAGAAACCCTAGACCAACTCCAATTTGCATACCGCCCAAACAGATCCACAGATGATATACTCACTATTGCACTCCACACTGCCCTTTCCCAACCGGACAAAAGGAACGCTTATGTGAGAATACTATTCATTGACTACAGCTCAGCGTTCAATACCATAGTACCCTCAAAGCTCATCACTAAGCTAAGGACCCTGGGACTAAACACCTCCCTCTGCAACTGGATCCTGGACTTCCTGATGGGCCACCCCCAGGTTGTGAGGGTAGGTAGCAACACATCTGCCACGCTGATCCTCAACACTGGAGCTCCCCAGGGGTGCATGCTCAGTCCCCTCCTGTACTCCCTGTTCACCCACGACTGCATGGGCAGGCACATCTCCAACACCTTCATTAAGTCTGTAGATGACACAACAGTGGTAAACCTGATCACCGATGACAACGAGACAGCCTATAGGGAGGAGGTCAGAGACCTGGCCGGGTGGTGCCAGAATAACAACCTATCCCTCGATGTGACCAAGACTAAGGAGATGATTGTGGACTACAGGAAAACGGAGAACCGAGCACGCCCCCATTCACATTGATGGGGCTGAAGTGAAGAAGGTTGAGAGCTTCAAGTTCCTTGGTGTCCACATCAACAACAAACTAGAATGGTCTAAGCACACCAAGACAGTCCTGAAGAGGGCACGACAATGCCTATTCCCCCTCAGGAAACTAAAAAAGATTTTGCATGGGTCCTGAGATCCTCAAAAGGTTCTACAGCTGCAACATTGAGATCTGGTTGCATCACTGCCTGGTGCGGCAATTGCTCAGCCTCTGACCGCAAGGCACTACAGAGTGTAGTGCGTAAGGCCCAGTACATCACTGGGGCTAAGCTTCCTGCCATCAGGACTTGTCAGAGGACGGCCCTAAAAATGGTCAAAAATTGTCCAATGATTGCACGTTTGCGAGTAGTATTGACGGTAACGGCAGCTTTCCCATCCGCCTTTTCTGGGTCCTGACCAGGCTCTTTGTTCTCTGTACCTGCGTCGCTTCCTTTTGCAAATAACGGGGATGTCGGCCCTGCCGGAGAATGTCTTGTGCGTCTTGCTTGTTGTAGAAAGAATCTTTGTCTAATCCGAGATGAGTGATCGCTGTCCTGATATCCAGAAGCTCTTTGTCTAATCCGAGATGAGTGATCGCTGTCCTGATATCCAGAAGCTCTTTGTCTAATCCGAGATGAGTGATCGCTGTCCTGATATCCAGAAGCTGCACACAATAAAAACACATAATAGTAAAACTGCTGCCATTTCTTCCAGCCACCCCAGTCATAGACTGTTCTCTCTACTACCGCATGGCAAACGGTACCGGAGTGCCAAGTCTAGGACAAAAAGGCTTCTCAGCAGTTTTTACCCCCAAGCCATAAGACTCCTGAACAGATAATCAAATGGCTACCCGGACTATTTGCCTTGTGTTCCCCCCCAACCCCTATTTTACGCTGCTGCTACTCTCTGTTTATCATATAAGCATAGTAACTTTAACTTTACATTCATGGACATACTACCTCAATTAGCCCGACTAACCGGTGTCTGTATGTAGCCTCGCTACTTTTATAGCCTCGCTACTGTTATTTTTCACTGTCTTTTTACTGTTGTTTTATTTTTTTATTTAAATATTGTTCCTAATTCCTTTTTTGCACTATTGGTTAGAGCCTGTAAGTAAGCATTTCACTGTCAGGTCTACACCTGTTATATTCGGCGCAGGTGATTGATTTCAGTCTATTCAGTCTATTCAGGTATTATCCAGGTGTGTTATCCTGCCCACCTTAGCATTCTGTGACAGTATGACTATTTACTATATGTCCCGTGTCCAGGTGGGACAGATACTGTAGAGGCTTCTAGAACACACTTGTCAGCTGGTATAACCAGGAGGATAGACAGGTTGACTAAATCTGACCCCTGCAACTGTCCCTGGGAGAACCTGTACACCACACAGCCAATTGGGGAGCGTGATGGACCTGTACACCACACAGCCTGGTGGGGAGCATGATGGACCTGCTCTGGGTTCCACAGTTTCTTCTTCATCCCAGTCTTCTTCATTAGTCCCAGTCTTGTTTTCTTGCATTGCTTCGAATGGTGTTGGATAACATTGCTTTGCAAATCCAATCAATTTGTCACGTTGGTTCTGTGTCATCACATAGGTTCAACGTCATCACGTTGAAATGACATGTAAACAACGTTGATTCAACCAGTTTTTGCCCACTGGGATGGCATGTGAATATCCGGGCATTGTAAGCAGTAATAATTCCAGAGGCTGATACAATATAATCAATTAGCAGGGATGATGCCCTCATTAAGAGGATTAGACAGACAGGCTTTATGAAACACAGGCCAGCTAATTCTAATTCCCATGCAGACCTGTGATGATAAAGCCTGGAGCTCCTCAGTGCTGCGATCTGAAAAATGTTTCATTCTTTTTTCTGACTTCATTTTCCTGTCTATTCATTCGTTGTTCAATACAGAGCAGCAAATCGTGCAATTAATCATTTCCTTTGTCATGTATTTTATATCTCTTAAGCTTGAACATGGGGCCATTTTTCAGACATTTTAAACGTGTCATTCAGGGCAGGTGGGGCTCTGCCTATACATGTCACATATCAGTTTGCAAACAATGTAAAAATAACTTTTATTGAGTTAATAAAGCCACATGCAAACATGGTATCTTTTTTGATTTCTTGAGTAAGGCAGCTCCAAAACGCAGGTGTTTCAGCCTAGCTCAGTGATCTCTGTAGAGGTGGGGCAGCCAGCGGAAAATACGAAGCGAGGGGGTTGGTAATCTTCTCTAGTTGTGCCGTGATTGGCTCAGTGTTCTGTCACTCATGGGAAAACTACTTCAACGCAAATTCCACAGAGAGACCTAGAAAGTTCAAGCCCCTTGGGTGCTGCCATAGATTTACATTAGAAGTGCCCATGTAGGAAGGCTCAAGGTCATTGGCCACTGATAAAATCATGTCAAATCACATTACATCTACCGTAGCTTTGATTGGACTGATCATGCCAACATCATACTTTCAAAATCTTAGCTAGCAAGCTAGACAAGCAGTCATCATCATGAATCACGTCAACAATCTACTGGCAAATCATTTTCAGTCCTTGTCATACGAATATTAATTAGAGAGAAAATGTATCGGTGCTCATTGACCATTGGAGAAAAACAAAAACAAGTTAAAATCTCAGATTTAACAATGAGGGGTTGGAAGGAATCAGTAGCTAACTGCAAAGCAATTACTATTTTGCTTCCTCTGCTATTCAGTGGAGAGTGTGTGCAGTACAAGTCTGGGTTTAAAGGTCTCTTTTCCAAACTTAAAAGGATCAAAATTCACATGCGACACCATGGGCCAATCCAGCATGACTTCTTATGAGTTCAAAACCTGAAACTCAGAACTCTGGGAAATCTCAGACTGGGACAATACATTTTACACGGTCATCTGAGTTCCACGTCGGGAACTCGGACCTCTTTCTAGAGCTCCGACCTGAAAATCACAGACGTCATGATTCAAGTTGTCATGAAAGCAGCTTAAATCCAGAGAATGCCAGACTTTGATGACAAAGTTTCATGACAAAATTTGCCCACAAGAAGGAGTGCCGTGACACCGTCCTAGTCAAGTGAACACAGCACAACGGTGAGTCCAAAAATGTCTTGTATGCTGCTGCATAAATGATGTAATATGCCAGGGAGATGCGTATACTGTAGCTAAGAAAATAATACTAAGTGTATGTTGTGTAGTAAGCTGTTAGTAGCCCATGTGCCTCTCCCTAATCATTTAATCCCTTTTCCCCTCATCACTTAGCCTACTGTTCTGACTTGATGGTGCACATTTAGCCGATTTTAGAGAATGTCATCATCGAATATTGTAAGAGCTTCCATTGTCTACTTACAGTATATGCCCCCTGATATTTATCCTAAGATTCTGAATTGGTGTACAGGGAGAATACTGTAAGAATGGCCCATGTTCTGAATTATGTCGCTGAACATTTCAAAAGTGCTGAACAAATAGTTATATTGACAACGTACGGGGATGCTTGAACTTCTCTCTAGCTTGGTGTTAATGGACCTTTGTCTAGAGCAGTTTTGCACTGTAAAGGAATGGAGAAGTCAGTGGTCTTCCTCAGAATATAGTATGGATATATTTGCCTAATGCTACTCCCACATTCAATGAATTACAAAGTTAATGTATACTTAACTGCAGTTAAGCTGTGAATGTGTGATGGCATGCACAAAAACAAAATTGTGAGTTTGCCCCACCAAGATATACGTGATGAAATCGTCACTGACTACAGAAGAGATGATATGACAGAAATTACAGGAGAATATAATTATGACAGAAACTACAGGAGAATATAATTATGACAGAAACTACAGGAGAGATAATTATGACAGAAACTACAGGAGAGATAATTATGACAGAAACTACAGGAGAGAAAATTATGACAGAAACTACAGGAGAGATAATTATGACAGAAACTACAGGAGAGATAATTATGACAGAAACTACAGAAGAGATAATTATGACAGAAACTACAGGAGAGATAATTATGACAGAAACTACAGAAGAGATAATTTTGACAGAAACTACAGGAGAGATAAATATGACAGAAACTACAGGAGAGAAAATTTTGACAGAAACTACAGGAGAGATAATTATGACAGAAACTACAGGAGAGATAATTATGACAGACACTACAGGTGGTTAGAAGAGCGGAGGAGCGGAGGACGTTGGCTGATCAAAGAGAAGAGGAGCGGAGGTTGTTGGCTGATCAAAGAGAAGAGGAACGGAGGACGTTGGCTAATCAAAGAGAAGAGGAGCGGAGGACGTTGGCTGGTCAAAGAGAAGAGGAGCGGAGGTTGTTGGCTGATAAAAGAGAAGAGGAGCGGAGGACGTTGGCTGATCAAAGAGAAGAGGAGCGGAGGACGTTGGCTGATGAAAGAGAAGAGGAGCAGAGGACGTTGGCTGATCAAAGAGAAGAGGAGCGGAGGTTGTTGGCTGATCAAAGAGAAGAGGAGCGGAGGACGTTGGCTGATCAAAGAGAAGAGGAGCGGAGGACGTTGGCTGATGAAAGAGAAGAGGAGCAAAGGACGTTGGCTGATCAAAGAGAAGAGGAGCGGAGGTTGTTGGCTGATCAAAGAGAAGAGGAGCGGAGGACGTTGGCTGATCAAAGAGAAGAGGAGCGGAGGACGTTGGCTGATGAAAGAGAAGAGGAGCGGAGGACATTGGCTGATGAAAGAGAAGAGGAGCAGAGGACGTTGGCTGATCAAAGAGAAGAGGAGCAGAGGACGTTGGCTGATCAAAGAGAAGAGGAGCGGAGGACGTTGGCTGATCAAAGAGAAGAGGAGCGGAGGACGTTGGCAGATCAAAGAGAAGAGGAGTGGAGGACGTTGGCCATGTATTGAAGGGTACATAATAGAGCAGGAGAAGTCAGATATGCGTTGAGAAGGATATGCTTTAGTAACCTAAACTGAGAGCCCATCTGAGCCCCTGTTGTGGCTGGGTTTTCCCCAGAGGACTAATGCTCTGAACAGCACAGCACAATAGATCAGGTGAATGCATAGCTGGGCCCTATCCATCCACCCACCATCAGACCACATCCCCACTGCCAAGCCAGATCCAGGGGCCTTCCAACACTGCTGTTTAACAGATCCTGGAAACTTCTAACACTGCTGTTTAACAGATCCTGGGACATTCTGACACTGATGTGTAACAGATCCTGGGACCTTCTAACACTGCTGTGTAACAGATCCTGGGACCTTTCGAACACTGCTGTGTAACAGATCCTGGGACCTTCGAACACTGCTGTGTAACAGATCCTGGGACCTTCTAACACTGCTGTTTAACAGATCCTGGAACTCCAGTGTCAGGATAAAAATTATTTAAAAGAAAAGACAAATCACAAAAATAACCAAAAAGTACTCAAATGTATTTTGTTTTGGGAAATCAAATCTATTTCTGACTTATCTGGTCCTCATTTTGTTGTGAAGATGGTAAAACGCCACAATCAGAAGGTGAATAGTTAGTTAATCAGAAGGGGAATAGTTAGTTAATAGTTAGTTAATCAGAATGTGGATAGTTAGTTAATAGTTAGTTAATAGTTAGTGAATAGTTAGTGAATCAGAAGGTGGATAGTTAGTTAATAGTTAGCTAATAGTTAGTGTATCAGAAGGTGGATAGTTAGTTAATAGTTAGTTAATAGTTAGTTAATAGTTAGTTAATCAGAAGGGGAATAGTTAGTTAATAGTTAGTTAATCAGAAGGGGAATAGTTAGTTAATAGTTAGTTAATCAGAAGGGGAATAGTTAGTTAATAGTTAGTTAATCAGAATGTGGATAGTTAGTTAATAGTTAGTTAATAGTTAGTGAATAGTTAGTGAATCAGAAGGTGGATAGTTAGTTAATAGTTAGTGAATAGTTAGTGTATCAGAAGGTGGATAGTTAGTTAATAGTTAGTTAATAGTTAGTTAATAGTTAGTTAATCAGAAGGTGGATAGTTAGTTAATAGTTAGTTAATCAAAAGGTAGAGAGTTAGTTATTAGTTAGTTAATAGTTAGTTAATCAGAAGGTGAATAGTTAGTTAATAGTTAGTTAGTCAGAAGGTAGATAGTTAGTTATTAGTTAGTTAATCAGAATGGATAGTTAGCTAATAGTTAGATAATCAGAAGGTGGATAGTTAGTTAATAGTTAGTTAATCAGAAGGTGGATAGTTAGATAATCAGAAGGTGAATAGTTAGTTAATAGGTAGTTAATAGTTAGTTAATCAGAAGGTGAATAGTTAGTTAATAGTTAGTGAATAGTTAGTGAATAGTTAGTTAATAGTTAGTGAATAGTTAGTGAATCAGAAGGTGAATAGTTAGTTAATAGTTATTGAATCAGAAGGTGAATAGTTAGTTAATAGTTAGTTAATAGTTAGTGAATAGTTAGTGAATCAGAAGGTGGATAGTTAGTTAATAGTTCGTGAATCAGAAGGTGAATCGTTAGTTAATAGTTATTGAATCAGAAGGTGAATAGTTAGTTAATAGTTAGTTATTAGTTAGTAAATAGTTAGTTAATAGTTAGTTAATAGTTAGTGAATAGTTAGTGAATCAGAAGGTGGATAGTTAGTTAATAGTTAGTTAGTAGTTAGTTAAGAGTTAGTTAATAGTTAGTTAATAGTTAGTTAATAGTTAGTTAGTAGTTAGTTAACAGTTAGTTAAGAGTTAGTGAATCAGAAGGTGAATAGTTAGTTAATAGTTAGTTAATAGTTAGTTAATCAGAAGGTAGATAGTTAGTTAATAGTTAGTTAATCAGAAGGTAGATAGTTAGTTAATAGTTAGTTAATCAGAAGGTAGATAGTTAGTTAATAGTTAGTTTATCAGAAGGTGGATAGTTAGTTAATAGTTAGTTAATCAAAAGGTGAATAGTTAGTTAATAGTTAGTTAATCAAAAGGTGAATAGTTAGTTAATAGTTAGTGAATAGTTAGTGAATAGTTAGTGAATCAGAAGGTGAATAGTTAGTGAATAGTTAGTGAATAGTTAGTTAAGAGTTAGTTAAGAGTTAGTTAAGAGTTAGTTAAGAGTTAGTTAATAGTTAGTTCAGAGTTAGTTAAGAGTTAGTGAATCAGAAGGTGAATAGTTAGTTAATAGTTAGTTAATAGTTAGTTAATCAGAAGGTAGATAGTTAGTTAATAGTTAGTTAATCAGAAGGTAGATAGTTAGTTAATAGTTAGTTAATCAGAAGGTAGATAGTTTGTTAATAGTTAGTTAATCAGAAGGTGGATAGTTAGTTAATAGTTAGTTAATCAAAAGGTGAATAGTTAGTTAATAGTTAGTTAATCAAAAGGTGAATAGTTAGTTAATAGTTAATGAATAGTTAGTGAATAGTTAGTGAATAGTTAGTGAATAGTTAGTGAATAGTTAGTGAATAGTTAGTGAATCAGAAGGTGAATAGTTAGTGAATAGTTAGTGAATAGTTAGTGAATAGTTAGTGAATCAGAAGGTGGATAGATAGTTAATAGTTAGTTAATCAGAAGGTTGATAGTTAGTTAATAGTTAGTTAATCAGAAGGTTGATAGTTAGTTAATCAGAAGGTGGATAGTTAGTTAACAGTTAGTTAATCAGAAGGTGGATAGTTAGTTAATCAGAAGGTGAATAGTTAGTTAATAGTTAGTTAATCAGAAGGTGAATAGTTAGTTAACAGTTAGTTAATCAGAAGGTGGATAGTTAGTTAATAGTTAGTTAATCAGAAGGTTGATAGTTAGTTAATCAGAAGGTGAATAGTTAGTTAATAGTTAGTTAATAGTTAGTTAATCAGAAGGTGAATAGTTAGTTAATAGTTAGTGAATCAGAGGGTGGATAGTTAGTTAATAGTTAGTTAATCAGAAGGTGAATAGTTAGTTAATCAGAAGGTCGATAGTTAGTTAATAGTTAGTTAATCAGAAGGTAGGTAGTTAGTTAATAGTTAGTTAATCAGAAGGTGAATAGTTAGTTAATCAGAAGGTTGATAGTTGGTTAAGTTTATCAGAAGGTGAAAAGTTATGGTCAATTATGGTAGACAATATGGCATAAAGAGATTGGAATCTCTACCAGGTATGATTTCCTATGCAGAGAAAACAAATGGACAAATATAATGCAGTACAAGATGAAGAGGTCTGTAGTGAATGAGGAAGAGGTCTGTAGTGAATGCTGAAGAGGTCTGTAGTGAATGATGATGAGGTCTGTAGTGAATGCTGAAGAGGTCTGTAGTGAATGATGAGTTATGTAGGGAAGAAATGAAGAGGTCTGTAAGGAATGATGAGGTCTATAGTGAATGAAGAGGTATGTAGTGAATGAGGAAGAGGTCTGTAGTGAATGAAGAGGTCTGTAGTGAATGAAGAAGAGGTCTGTAGTGAATGATGATGAGGTCTGTAGTGAATGAGGAAGAGGTCTGTAGTGAATGATGAGTTATGTAGGGAAGAAATGAAGAGGTCTGTAAGGAATGATGAGGTCTATAGTGAATGAAGAGTTATGTAGGGAAGAAATGAAGAGGTCTGTAAGGAATGATGGAGTGGTCTATGGTGGATGATGAAGAGGTCTGCAGTGAGTGATGAAGAGGTTTATAGTGAGAGATGAAGAGGTCTGTAGTGAATGATGAGGTCTGTAGTGAATGCTGAAGAGGTCTGTAGTGAATGATGAGGTCTATAGTGGATGAAGAGGTATGTAGTGAATGAGGAAGAGGTCTGTAGTGAATGAAGAGGTCTGTAGTGAATGAAGAGGTATGTAGTGAATGAAGAGGTCTGTAGTGAATGAAGAAGAGGTCTGTAGTGAATGAAGAGGTCTGTAGTGAATGAAGAAGAGGTCTGTAGTGAATGATGATGAGGTCTGTAGTGAATGAGGAAGAGTTCTGTAGTGAATGAAGAGGTCTGTAGTGAATGAAGAGGTCTGTAGTGAATGATGATGAGGTCTGTTGTGAATGAAGAGTTCTGTAGTGAATGAGGAAGAGGTCTGTAGTGAATGAAGAGGTCTGTAGTGAATGATGAGTTATGTAGGGAAGAAATGAAGAGGTCTGTAAGGAATGATGGAGTGGTCTATAGTGGATGATGAAGAGGTCTGCAGTGAGTGATGAAGAGGTTTATAGTGAGAGATGAAGAGGTCTGTAGTGAATGATGAGGTCTGTAGTGAATGCTGAAGAGGTCTGTAGTGAATGATGAGGTCTATAGTGGATGAAGAGGTATGTAGTGAATGAGGAAGAGGTCTGTAGTGAATGAAGAGGTCTGTAGTGAATGAAGAGGTATGTAGTGAATGAAGAGGTCTGTAGTGAATGAAGAAGAGGTCTGTAGTGAATGAAGAGGTCTGTAGTGAATGAAGAAGAGGTCTGTAGTGAATGATGATGAGGTCTGTAGTGAATGAGGAAGAGTTCTGTAGTGAATGAAGAGGTCTGTAGTGAATGAAGAGGTCTGTAGTGAATGATGATGAGGTCTGTTGTGAATGAAGAGTTCTGTAGTGAATGAGGAAGAGGTCTGTAGTGAATGAAGAGGTCTGTAGTGAATGAAGAAGAGGTCTGTAGTGAATGAAGAGGTATGTAGTGAATGATGAAGAGGTCTGTAGTGAATGAAGATGTCTGTAGTCAATGAAGAAGAGGTCTGTAGTGAATGATGATGAGGTCTGTAGTGAATGAGGAAGAGTTCTGTAGTGAATGAAGAGGTCTGTAGTGAATGAAGAGGTCTGTAGTGAATGATGATGAGGTCTGTTGTGAATGAAGAGTTCTGTAGTGAATGAGGAAGAGGTCTGTAGTGAATGAAGAGGTCTGTAGTGAATGAAGAAGAGGTCTGTAGTGAATGAAGAGGTATGTAGTGAATGATGAAGAGGTCTGTAGTGAATGAAGATGTCTGTAGTCAATGAAGAGGTCTGTAGTGAATGAAGAGGTCTGTAGTGAAAGATGAAGAGGTCTGTAGTGAATGAAGAAGAGGTCTGTAGTGGATGATGATGAAGTCTGTAGTGAATGAAGAGGTATATAGTGAATGAAGAGGTCTGTAGTGAATGAAGAAGAGGTCTGTAGTGAATGAAGAGGTCTGTAGTGAATGATGAAGAGGTCTGTAGTGAATGATGAGGTCTATAGTGAATGATGAAGAGGTCTGTAGGGAATGATAAATAGGTCTGCAGTGAATGATGAAGAGGTTTGTGGTGAATGAGGAAGAGGTCTGTAGTCAATGTTCAAGAGGTCTGTAGTAGTGAAATAGGAAGTGGTATGTAGTGAATGATGAAGAGGTCTGTAGTGAATGAGAAAGTGGTATGTAGTGAATGATGAATAGGTCTGTAGGGAATGATGAGGTCTGTAGTCTCTCCATCTCTCTTCTGTCTCCCTGTCTTTCTGTCTCTCTTCTGTCTCGCTCTGTCTCCCCATCTATCTGTCTTTCTTCACTCTCCCTGTCTTTCTGTCTCTCTTCTGTCTCGCTCTGTCTCCGTGTCTCTCTAGTGTTCTGTCTCTCTTCTCTCGCTCTGTCTCCGTGTCTCTCTAGTGTTCTGTCTCTCTTCTGTCTCGCTCTGTCTCCCCATCTCTCTGTCTTTCTTCTGTCTCCCTGTCACTCTGTCTCTCTTCTGTCTCCCTCTGTCTCCCCATCTCTCTGTCTCTGTTATGCCTTGTCTCCCTGCCTTTGTTTCTCTATGTCTCTCTGTCTTTCTTCTGTCTCCCTGTCACTCTGTCTCTCTTCTGTCTCCCTCTGTCTCCCCATCTCTCTGTCTCTGTTATGCCTTGTCTCCCTGCCTTTGTTTCTCTATGTCTCTCTGACTTTCTGTCTGTCTCCCCATCTCTCTGTCTCTCTTCTGTCTCCCTCTGTCTCCCTATCTCTCTGTCTCTGTTATGCCTTGTCTCCCTGCCTTTGTTTCTCTATGTCTCTCTGACTTTCTGTCTGTCTCCCCATCTCTCTGTCTCTCTTCTGTCTCCCTCTGTCTCCCCATCTCTCTGCCTCTGTTATGCCTTGTCTCCCTGCCTTTGTTTCTCTATGTCTCTCTGTCTTTCTGTCTGTCTCCCCATCTCTCTGTCTTTCTTCTGTCTCCCTGTCTCTCTGTCTCTCTTCTGTCTCCCTCTGTCTCCCCATCTCTCTGTCTCTGTTATGCCTTGTCTCCCTGCCTTTGTTTCTCTATGTCTCTCTGACTTTCTGTCTGTCTCCCCATCGCTCTGTCTCTCTTCTGTCTCCCTCTGTCTCCCCATCTCTCTGTCTCTGTTATGCCTTGTCTCCCTGCCTTTGTTTCTCTATGTCTCTCTGACTTTCTGTCTGTCTCCCCATCTCTCTGTCTCTCTTCTGTCTCCCTCTGTCTCCCCATATCTCTGTCTCTGTTATGCCTTGTCTCCCTGCCTTTGTTTCTCTATGTCTCTCTGACTTTCTGTCTGTCTGTCTCCCTCTGTCTCTCTCTCTTCTTGGCTGACGTGAACCAAATTCTCCTGGAACATCCCCGGCCCCCACATGTGACTGAGGACCTTGACTAAAAGCTGAAGCACGTCCAGAAAGTTGAAAGTCATAAAGCATGCTGTCTATTATAATAATTGGAATGGCAGCGAGTGGAAAATGGTCCCCCGAATATTCAGACAGATAATGACACATGCTAATGAGTGTGGAATTGAGCCAATCAAAAGATGAGGGAACGGAAGGAGTGGAGGAGAAGGACAAGTAATGTTGGGGAGAGGTGTGACGGGGGAGGCAAGGAGGAGGGAGGAGGGTGCAGGTATGATGTATGGAACAGCGTACTGAGGACGGGTAGTGGGTAGTCCTTCCCTTGTCACGGCTGGGTGGGAGGAGGTATGATGTGTGGAACAGCGTACTGAGGACGTGGTAGTGGGTAGTCCTTCCCTTGTCACGGCTGGGTGGGAGGAGGTATGATGTGTGGAACAGCGTACTGAGGACGTGGTAGTGGGTAGTCCTTCCCTTGTCACGGCTGGGTGGGAGGAGGTATGATGTGTGGAACAGCGTACTGAGGACGTGGTAGTGGGTAGTCCTTCCCTTGTCACGGCTGGGTGGGAGGAGGTATGATGTGTGGAACAGCGTACTGAGGACAGGTAGTGGGTAGTCCTTCCCTTGTCAGGGCTGGGTGGGAGGAGGTATGATGTATGGAACAGCGTACTGAGGACCGGTAGTGGGTAGTCCTTCCCTTGTCACGGCTGGGTGGGAGGAGGTATGATGTGTGGAACAGCGTACTGAGGACGGGTAGTGGGTAGTCCTTCCCTTGTCACGGCTGGGTGGGAGGAGGTATGATGTGTGGAACAGCGAATGAGGACGGGTAGTGGGTAGTCCTTCCCTTGTCACGGCTGGGTAGGAGGAGGGGAGATAATTAGAGAGGCTGTGTCTGGCAGAGCTCAGACCTGAGAGATTTATGCTGCTAGGCCTCCTTGCCAAGGCACTCCAGCTATGCCCTGCTGGCCTGGCCTTACTGCTGGCCCCCTGCTGACCTGTCCCCCCTGCTGGCCTGGCCTCTCTGGAAACATGACAAAGACAGGGAACATAAATAAGCAGCTCTTTGGTGACTTGATGAAACCACCAAGCTCCTTCGTCATGGAGTGTGTCTGTCTCACTCAAACCCTCTGATCCACCATGGAATGTGTTGATTTCAAACCCTCCGCCTTGGAGTGTGTCTGTGTCTCACTCCATTCTCACCATGAGCACAGTCACAAGTCGACAACCTCAATCACAGCAACAGACTGACATTATTCACCATCTCAACCATAACTTAATTTACCATCTCAACAATGACATTATTCTCCATCTCAACAATAACTTTATGTACTGGTAGTTTAATTTAGTGAGGCAGAAAGCTAAGGAGGGAGTATCCAGGTAGGACTGTAGATACAGAGGGAGAGTCTGAAGCTGTGTGTTGGTCAGGTCCCTCTCTGGGAAATGGAAGAGGGTCTCTGGGTAATGGAAAAGGGTTTCTGGGAAATGGAAGAGGGTCTCTGGGAAATGGAAGAGGGTTTCTGGGAAATGGAAGAGGGTTTCTGGGAAATGGAAGAGGGTCTCTGGGTAATGGAAGAGGGTCTCTGGGTAACGGAAGAGGTTCTCTGGGCTTCCGAGTGGCGCAGCGGTCTAAGGCACTGCATATCAATGCTAGAGGCGTCACAACCGGGCGTGAATAGGAGTCCCATAGCGCGGCGCACAATTGGCCCTGCGTCGTCCGTGTTTGGCCGGGGTAGGTCTTTCGTCTTAAATGACTTACCTAGTTAAATAAATGTTAAATAAAAATAAAATAAATAATGGTAGAGGGTTTTTGGGTAATGGAAGAGGGCATGGAGGCCAAGGTTTTAAAGAACAGATTGCTGCTTCGCTGCCAAAAACTCCAACTGCTGTATTGAGAGAGGACTCAGGTCTACTCTGCTCTAGATAAACTGAATGAGGGAGGACTCAGGTCTACTCTGCTCTAGATAAGCTGAATGAGGGAGGACTCAGGTCTACTCTGCTCTAGATAAGCTGAATGAGGGAGGACTCAGGTCTACTCTGCTCTAGATAAACTGAATGAGGGAGGACTCTGGTCTACTCTGCTCTAGATAAACTGAATGAGGGAGGACTCAGGTCTACTCTGCTCTAGATAAACTGAGTGAGGGAGGACTCAGGTCTACTCTGCTCTAGATAAACTGAATGAGGGAGGACTCAGGTCTACTCTGCTCTAGATAAACTGAATGAGGGAGGACTCAGGTCTACTCTGCTCTAGATAAGCTGAATGAGGGAGGACTCAGGTCTACTCTGCTCTAGATAAACTGAATGAGGGAGGACTCAGGTCTACTCTGCTCTAGATAAGCTGAATGAGGGAGGACTCAGGTCTACTCTGCTCTAGATAAACTGAATGAGGGAGGACTCAGGTCTACTCTGCTCTAGATAAACTGAATGAGGGAGGACTCAGGTCTACTCTGCTCTAGATAAACTGAATGAGGGAGGACTCAGGTCTACTCTGCTCTAGATAAACTGAATGAGGGAGGACTCAGGTCTACTCTGCTCTAGATAAGCTGAATGAGGGAGGACTCAGGTCTACTCTGCTCTAGATAAACTGAATGAGGGAGGACTCAGGTCTACTCTGCTCTAGATAAACTGAATGAGGGAGGACTCAGGTCTACTCTGCTCTAGATAAACTGAATGAGGGAGGACTCAGGTCTACTCTGCTCTAGATAAACTGAATGAGGGAGGACTCAGGTCTACTCTGCTCTAGATAAACTGAATGAGGGAGGACTCAGGTCTACTCTGCTCTAGATAAACTGAATGAGGGAGGACTCAGGTCTACTCTGCTCTAGATAAACTGAATGAGGGAGGACTCAGGTCTACTCTGCTCTAGATAAGCTGAATGAGGGAGGACTCAGGTCTACTCTGCTCTAGATAAACTGAATGAGGGAGGACTCAGGTCTACTCTGCTCTAGATAAGCTGAATGAGGGAGGACTCAGGTCTACTCTGCTCTAGATAAACTGAATGAGGGAGGACTCAGGTCTACTCTGCTCTAGATAAACTGAATGAGGGAGGACTCAGGTCTACTCTGCTCTAGATAAACTGAATGAGGGAGGACTCAGGTCTACTCTGCTCTAGATAAACTGAATGAGGGAGGACTCAGGTCTACTCTGCTCTAGATAAACTGAATGAGGGAGGACTCAGGTCTACTCTGCTCTAGATAAGCTGAATGAGGGAGGACTCAGGTCTACTCTGCTCTAGATAAACTGAATGAGGGAGGACTCAGGTCTACTCTGCTCTAGATAAACTGAATGAGGGAGGACTCAGGTCTACTCTGCTCTAGATAAACTGAATGAGGGAGGACTCAGGTCTACTCTGCTCTAGATAAGCTGAATGATATAAAAGTACGCTGGTAAAACGTAACAGTGTTCTCCATAATTGACTCCTCAACTGTTTACGGATGTGCATTAATTACTCAGGCTTAATCAGGTTTTTAGAGATAATTATTACTTTGGCATAACCGTACACTGGGATGTATTATTAAGAAGATATTGGAAGGAAGGAGTCTCTGGCTACGGTGAAGAGAGAAAAGGGAACTGTCATCGGTGACATTGATACATCTCAACCGTGTAGACAGCTGATTGGATTAAACCAGGACGTTGGGCAAGGAGAAGGAGCGGGGCCTGCTGGGAACATAGATTGACTTTTGCCTGTGTTACAGACTTAGCGAGAGGAAGGATTTCTAGTCTAGAATCATCATACTGTGTTTCGTGTCCCAAATGGCAACCCTATTCCCTAAGAGCCCTGGTCAAATGTAGTGCCCTCTATAGTGGATAGGCTTCCATTTAGGACACACACACGTCTCCCTACCCCGCTCCGCAGGCCCAGCATGTGCTAGCTAGTCTACTCCTAGTGTTCTCCAGCCTGTGCTAGCTAGTCTACTCCTAGTCTGCTCCAGCGTGTGCTAGCTAGTCTACTCCAGCGTATGCTATCTAATCTAACTATAGTCTACTCCTCTGTGTGCTATCTAATCTAACTGTAGTCTACTCCAGTGTTTGCTATCTAATCTAACTGTAGTCTACTCCAGCGTGTGCTATCTAATCTAACTCTAGTCTACTCCTCTGTGTGCTATCTAATCTAACTCTAGTCTACTCCAGCGTGTACTAGCTAATCTAACTCTAGTCTGCTCCAGTGTGTGCTATCTAATCTAACTCTAGTCTACTCCAGCGTGTGCTATCTAATCTAACTCTAGTCTACTCCAGTGTGTGCTATCTAATCTAACTCTAGTCTACTCCAGTGTGTGCTATCTAATCTAAATCTATTCTACTCCAGCGTGTGCTAGCTAATCTAACTCTAGTCTACTCCAGCGTGTGCTAGCTAATCTAACTCTAGTCTACTCCTCTGTGTGCTATCTAATCTAACTCTAGTCTACTCCAGCGTGTGCAAGCTAGTCTACTCCAGCGTGTGCAAGCTAGTCTGCTCGAGCGTGTGCTAGCTAATCTAACTCTAGTCTACTCCAGTGTGTGCTATCTAATCTAACTGTAGTCTACTCCAGCGTGTGCTATCTAATCTAAGTCTAGGCTACTCCTCTGTGTGCTATCTAATCTAACTCTAGTCTACTCCAGCCGTGTGCTATCTAATCTAACTGTAGTCTACTCCAGTGTGTGCTATCTAATCTAACTGTAGTCTACTCCAGCGTGTGCTATCTAATCTAACTCTAGTCTACTCCTCTGTGTGCTATCTAATCTAACTCTAGCCTACTCCAGTGTGTGCTATCTAATCTAACTGTAGTCTACTCCAGTGTGTGCTATCTAATCTAACTGTAGTCTACTCCAGCGTGTGCTATCTAATCTAACTGTAGTCTACTCCAGCGTGTGCTATCTAATCTAACTGTAGTGTACTCCAGTGTGTGCTAGCTAGTCTACTCCAGCGTGTGCTAGCTAGTCTACTCCAGCGTGTGCTAGCTAGTCTACTCCAGCGTGTGCTATCTAATCTAACTCTAGTCTACTCCAGCGTGTGCTAGCTAATCTAACTCTAGTCTACTCCAGCGTGTGCTATCTAATCTAAATCTAGTCTACTCCAGCGTGTGCTATCTAATCTAACTGTAGTCTACTCCAGTGTGTGCTATCTAATCTAACTCTAGTCTACTCCAGCGTGTGCTATCTAATCTAAATCTATTCTACTCCAGCGTGTGCTATCTAATGTAACTGTAGTCTACTCCAGCGTGTGCTATCTAATCTAAATCTATTCTACTCCAGCGTGTGCTATCTAATGTAACTGTAGTCTACTCCAGTGTGTGCTATCTAATCTAACTCTAGTCTACTCCAGCGTGTGCTATCTAATCTAACTCTAGTCTACTCCAGTGTGTGCTATCTAATCTAACTCTAGTCTTCTCCAGCGTGTGCTAGTCTGCTCCAGCGTGTGCTAGTCTGCTCCAGCGTGTGCAAGCTAGTCTATCTCTAGTCTATTCCAGGGTGTGCTAGCTAGTCTGCTCCAGCATGTGCAAGCTAGTCTAACTCTAGTCTGTTCCAGGGTGTGCTAGCTAGTCTGCTCCAGCGTGTGCAAGCTAGTCTAACTCTAGTCTACTCCAGCGTGTGCAAGCTAGTCTAACTCTAGTCTACTCCAGCGTGTGCTAGCTAGTCTAACTCTAGTCTACTCCAGCGTGTGCTAGCTAGTCTGCTCCAGCGTTTTCAAGCTAGTCTAACTCTAGTCTACTCCAGCGTGTGCTAGCTAATCTTTCTCTAGTCTACTCCAGCGTGTGCTAGTCTGCTCCAGCGTGTGCAAGCTAGTCTGCTCCAGCATGTGCAAGCTAGTCTAACTCTAGTCTATTCCAGGGTGTGCTAGCTAGTCTGCTCCAGGGTGTGCTAGCTTGTCTGCTCCAGCATGTGCAAGCTAGTCTAACTCTAGTCTATTCCAGGGTGTGCTAGCTAGTCTGCTCCAGCGTGTGCAAGCTAGTCTAACTCTAGTCTATTCCAGGGTGTGCTAGCTAGTCTACTCCAGCGTGTGCAAGCTAGTCTAACTCTAGTCTATTCCAGGGTGTGCTAGCTAGTCTGCTCCAGCGTGTGCAAGCTAGTCTAACTCTAGTCTATTCCAGGGTGTGCTAGCTAGTCTAACTCTAGTCTATTCCAGGGTGTGCTAGCTAGTCTAACTCTAGTCTGCTCCAGCGTGTGCTAGCTAGTCTGCTCCAGCATTCAGTACATTTGAGGTCAACACAGTCTGGACCTGAATCAAGGGAGGTACTATGGCTCCAATCAAAACATGTTGCCAACTGTTGTATGTCTTTAAATTCCCTGCCAGTTACAATGTTCCTGAAACAATTACTTTCGTTCCACTCCTTGATAAAGACAGATATGCTGCAGATTCTGCTGTGAGGAGTCATTCGATCATTTATTTTGGTATTTTCCATATGTAGCTCGTTTTTGGTCACAGGTCCAACATTTTCCTAGAACTAACGCTGCAGATAGCAATACTGGGTGATTTGAAAGTCATAGTCAATCAATCAATAATATAATCATTATTTTTAGCAAAATGTTCATTTTGAATTTACAATCTGTAAACGCTATGAGAATAGAAAGGTCCAGTACTTTTGTGAAGCATCACAGCACAGTTGAAAAATGTATGGCAAATAGAAATCCAAAATGGATGATGTTGAGGGATCGATGGGAGGGGTTGAATGGAGCTGAAGGGTGGGACTAATAACAAGATAAACAATGTAAAACATACGGGGTCTGTAAAATGTATATAGGCTCAGAAATGTTGTGAAATAGCACAGTTACAAATATAAATCAAACTGGATGGACATCAGAAATAGAGGAAGGACTAAAAACAAACAAGAGAGAACTATTGTAAAGTAGACTGTGTCTGTAAAATATGTATAAGATGTATAAATTGAAGGTAAACGCCGAAGTGTTTATTAGTTTACTCCAATTGAAGGATCGGTGGTAGGGTTTGTGGGGAATAATAATAAAGGTATATTCTTTAAAAATGTATGTATGTCTATATAGGGATGTGTATATAGGTATGTCTATATAGGTATGTCTATATAGGGATGTCTATATAGGGATGTCTATATAGGTATGTCTATATAGGTATGTGTATGTCTATATAGGTATGTGTATATAGGTATGTCTATATAGGTATGTCTATATAGGTATGTGTATATAGGTATGTATATATAGGTATGTCTATATAGGTATGTCTATATAGGTATGTGTATATAGGTATGTGTATATAGGTATGTGTATATAGGTATGTGTATATAGGTATGTCTATATAGGTATGTCTATATAGGTATGTCTATATAGGTATGTGTATATAGGTATGTGTATATAGGTATGTCTATATAGGTATGTCTATATAGGTATGTCTATATAGGTATGTGTATATAGGTATGTCTATATAGGTATGTGTATATAGGTATGTGTATATAGGTATGTGTATATAGGTATGTCTATATAGGTATGTCTATATAGGTATGTCTATATAGGTATGTGTATATAGGTATGTCTATATAGGTATGTGTATACAGGAATGTCTATATAGGTATGTGTATATAGGTATGTGTATATAGGTATGTGTATGTCTATTTAGGTATGTGTATGTCTATATAGGTATGTGTGTATAGGTATGTGTATATAGGTATGTGTATATAGGTATGTCTATATAGGTATGTGTGTATAGGTATGTGTATATAGGTATGTCTATATAGGTATGTCTATATAGGTATGTCTATATAGGTATGTGTATGTCTATTTAGGTATGTGTATGTCTATATAGGTATGTGTGTATAGGTATGTCTATATAGGGATGTGTATATAGGTATGTGTATATAGGGATGTGTATATAGGTATGTCTATATAGGTATGTATATGTGTATATAGGTATGTGTATGTCTATATAGGTATGTGTATATGTGTATGTCTATATAGGTATGTCTATATAGGTATGTATATGTCTATATAGGTATGTCTATATAGGTATGTCTATATAGGTATGTCTATATAGGTATGTATATATAGGTATGTCTATATAGGTATGTCTATATAGGTATGTGTATATAGGTATGTCTATATAGGTATGTCTATATAGGTATGTCTATATTGGTATGTATATATAGGTATGTCTATATAGGTATGTGTATGTCTATATAGGTATGTCTATATAGGTATGTGTATGTCTATATAGGTATGTCTATATAGGTATGTGTATGTCTATATAGGTATGTCTATATAGGTATGTGTATATAGGTATGTCTATATAGGTATGTGTATATAGGTATGTCTATATAGGTATGTCTATATAGGTATGTCTATATAGGTATGTCTATATAGGTATGTATATATAGGTATGTCTATATAGGTATGTGTATGTCTATATAGGTATGTCTATATAGGTATGTATATATAGGTATGTCTATATAGGTATGTGTATGTCTATATAGGTATGTCTATATAGGTATGTGTATGTCTATATAGGTATGTCTATATAGGTATGTGTATGTCTATATAGGTATGTCTATATAGGTATGTGTATATAGGTATGTCTATATAGGTATGTGTATATAGGTATGTCTATATAGGTATGTCTATATGTGTATGTCTATATAGGTATGTCTATATAGGTATGTGTATATAGGTATGTCTATATAGGTATGTGTATATAGGTATGTGTATATAGGTATGTGTATATAGGTATGTGTATGTCTATATAGGTATGTATATATAGGTATGTATATATATGTATGTGTATGTCTATATAGGTATGTGTATATAGGTATGTCTATATAGGTATGTGTATATAGGTATGTCTATATAGGTATGTCTATATGTGTATGTCTATATAGGTATGTCTATATAGGTATGTGTATATAGGTATGTCTATATAGGTATGTCTATATAGGTATGTGTATGTCTATATAGGTATGTGTATATAGGTATGTGTATGTCTATATAGGTATGTCTATATAGGTATGTGTATGTATATATGTGTATATGTATGCATGCGTCTATGTATATGGATATATATATTTACCCCCAAAATATATGCGGGATTGGAAATGATGCAGACAATAACATTGATGGAACCAATATTCTTTCCATAATATTAAGCTGATCCATCCCTTAATTTAATAAATAATAATTCAATACAGATATGCTGTCCATTATCCCTCTTTGCTGACACTATTTTCCAGCTAACTGGTAAAGATAATGACTCCTGAAAACACTGCCCCACAGATGCCGGAGCCTACCCCCATGTTACCTGCTCACACTATAACCTATATTTCAGTGGCATAGACGTTCGACAACCAAAGTCAAAATGTGATTTTGACTTGGTAGAACGACTCTGGGTTTATTTAATTGTATGAATGCATAAAAATGCAGATAGTGTCACCTGTATAATTGAATTCCCACAGCATCCTCCCAGCAGGGAACCGGTTCACAGACCCAACGCCTTCATTTGATTCTGTCCTGTTCCGGCCATGGCCCAGCCCAGTATGGAATGTCTGCCTTATTGCTCTTCTGACAGAGATTGATGTTTCACAGAACCATATGTACAACTCTCTCCCAGAGCCAATGACAGAGAAGAGAAGACAATCAAAGAACTGACCACATGTGTAATCTTTGTTACTTAATAAAGATGTTATATTTTATTGTGGGGGGGGGGGGGGGGGGGATTTATAGCATGTCATTGTACTCTTGTTTATATGTGTTTAGTAATTGTTTCTCAGACAGTTTGTTGTGGAGAGCTTTGTTTACACAAGGGATCCAAAACCACAACTTTATTTTAATTAAATTAATTTTAATGTATATTTATTTGGAGAGTAAAGACAATAACTTAACATTTGGTTCCATACGGCTGCATTTTGAATTTGTTTAGCTGGAATTGAATGTTTTTATCCTGTATGTTTGACTGTGTGAATTCACTTCATGTACATCTCTCTGGATAAGAGCACATGATAAATGTGAATGTTTTACATATAGATTTCAAATTAATGTATTGAAATATGTATTTATTTTTTAAATGTTTCAAATATTGATGTCACAAATGTATAATTCGTACAGTTCTTTATAAAATGTTTAGTTATGTGTTACATTGACTGTGTCAAACCTAGCAGTACTATTTATTTCTCTGAGTGTGAGAAAGATATATCTCCTTTAGCCAAAAAAAAAAGATTATTTGTCTCTCTGAAATAAAACCATCTAGTGTAGACTATTTGTCTCTGAAATAAAACCATCTAGTGTAGACTATTTGTCTCTGAAATAAAACCATCTAGTGATAGATTTTAAACAAATACATGTCTGTCATTGAACAACCCCATGCCATGATAAGATAGTGAAAAATCACACCAATGTCTTTCACAATTTATTGAAACAATAAAAGTTAATTTGTGTTGAAGTGTTCAGAGTGAAACTTTGTGCTACAGTTTTGATGACAAGGCAAATCCCGTCTCGACCACTCCCATTGGTTATATCTGACACACGGCTCCTCACAAACGGCTCCTCACGGCTATTTATAAAGGTGTGTTTCTACTGGGTTCAGATCCTGTCTCACTGCTATTGAAGGTGTGTTTCTACTGGGTTCAGATCCTGTCTCACTGCTATTGAGTCTTCTTATTCTACCTAGCTCCACCACTCTATCAAAATAACACATTGAAACATACTAGCCTTACATACTGGGCACAGACATCAATTCAACAATTCCATGTTGGTGCAACATAATTTAATTTAAATTACATGGAAACAACGTTGATTCAAACAGTGTTTGCTCAGCGTGTAAATATTCAGGTGTTGATCTGAGGGCGTAGGATGCCTACCTGTATTGGTGTGTTGATCCCAAGTCCTACCTGTATTGGTGTGTTGATCCCAAGTCCTACCTGTATTGATGTGTTGATCCCAAGTCCTACCAGTATTGGTGTGTTGATCCCAAGTCCTACCTGTATTGGTGTGTTGACCCCAAGTCCTACCTGTATTGGATGCTTACCTGTATTGATGTGTTGATCCCAAGTCCTACCTGTATTGGATGCTCACCTGTATTGGTGTGTTGATCCCAAGTCCTACCTGTATTGGATGCTTACCTGTATTGGTGTGTTGATCCCAAGTCCTACCTGTATTGGTGTGTTGACCCCAAGTTCTACTTGTATTGGATGCTTACCTGTATTGGTGTGTTGATCCCAAGTCCTACTTGTATTGGTGTGTTGATCCCAAGTCCTACCTGTATTGGTGTGTTGATCCCAAGTCCTACCTGTATTGGATGCTTGCCTGTATTGGTGTGTTGATCCCAAGTCCTACCTGTATTGGTGTGCTGATCCCAAGTCCTACTTGTATTGGTGTGTTGATCCCAAGTCCTACCTGTATTGGTGTGTTGATCCCAAGTCCTACCTGTATTGGTGTGTTGATCCCAAGTCCTACCTGAATTGATGTGTTGATCCCAAGTCCTACCTGTATTGGTGTGTTGATCCCAAGTCCTACCTGTATTGGTGTGTTGACCCCAAGTCCTACCTGTATTGGATGCTTACCTGTATTGATGTGTTGATCCCAAGTCCTACCTGTATTGGATGCTTACCTGTATTGGTGTGTTGATCCCAAGTCCTACCTGTATTGGATGCTTACCTGTATTGGTGTGTTGATCCCAAGTCCTACCTGTATTGGTGTGTTGACCCCAAGTTCTACTTGTATTGGATGCTTACCTGTATTGGTGTGTTGATCCCAAGTCCTACTTGTATTGGTGTGTTGATCCCAAGTCCTACCTGTATTGGTGTGTTGATCCCAAGTTCTACCTGTATTGGATGCTTACCTGTATTGGTGTGTTGATCCCAAGTCCTACCTGTATTGGATGCTTACCTGTATTGATGTGTTGATCCCAAGTCCTACCTGTGTTGGATGCTTACCTGTATTGGTGTGTTGATCCCAAGTCCTACCTGTATTGGATGCAACACTCCTTAAGGAGTTCCAAACTGCCTCTGGAAGCAACATCAGCACAAGAACTGTTCGCCGGGAGCTTTATGAAATGGGTTTCCATTTCCGAGCAGCCTCACACAAGAATAAGATCACCATGCACAATACCAAGCTCCAGTTGGACTGATGTAAAGCTTACCGCCATTGGACTCTGGAGCAGTCGAAACGTGTTCTCTGGAGTGATGAATCTGTCAGTCCGACAGACAAATCTGTGTTTGGCGGATGACAGGAGAACGATACCCTTCCCAATGCATAGTGCCAACTGTAAAGTTTGGTGGAGGAGGAATAATTGTCTGGGGCTGTTTTTCATGGTTCAGGCTAGGATCCTTAGTTCCAGTGAAGGGAAATCTTAACGCTACAGCATACAATGACATTCTAGATGAATCTGTGCTTCCAACTTTGTGACAACAGTTTGGGGAAGGCCCTTTCCGGTTTCAGCATGACATTGCCCCCGTGCACAATGCGAGGTCCATACAGAAATGGCTTGTCGATATCGGTGTGGAAGAACTATAATGCATTGTGGAGATCCTGAGGGAAATCTACGAGTACCAACAGCTATGGAGGAACAACATACTCCCTCATGGAAAGATCCGACCACCTCACAAAATAACTTTAACCCGACAAAAAAAGCAAAACAGATTCATCTACAGACATGGACGATTTACTTACCATCGAAGTAGAGACTAGTGCTCTGGCTGGAATCCATGCAACACTGGAACAGTTGTGTGAGGAGGTAGCAGGGCTGAGGGGGAGTTTGAAGTTTAGCCAGAGTGAAATTCTCACGCTCCAAGGAGAAAACAAGACACTCACAGCCAAGGTAAAAATCCACGATTCCAACATGGATTGTCTACTCAGGGAAAACAGGGTGATGAAAGAGTCGCTACTAGACATACAAAGTCGTAGCAGGCGTGAAAATATATATATTTTTTAGATACCTGAGGACGCATCCAATTATCCAGAGGGCGCGATCAGATAATTCATGCAATCCGACTTGAAACATCTGATAGAGACTGTAAACAAGGTGGCTTTCCAGCGTGAACATAGACTTGGAGCTCGGAGCTACAAGACCAATGGTCCCCGACCGATCATCGCAATATTTGAATACCACCAACAAAAGGAGCTTATCAAAAGCAGGGGAAGGAGCTTAAAGGGACCCAATTCAGTCTCAATTACCAATTTCAAAGAGAGATAAACAAACTTCGTTAGAGACTGTATCCAGTACAAAGGCAACAGAGGTAGAAGGGTAAGCATTCCTTTCTCATTGTGGACAAACTCTTTATAGATGGACAGCTATTCCGAGACAGCTCCATAACACCATGGCTGTACTAAATGTTACAGGGACTTCAGGTTACGAAAGAAAGAAAGTATGGGAACTGTAACAATATCTGAACACTGTGAAGTGGATATGAACATACACGTAATCAATTACATTCTTGCTTACACATACGGACTTATACATACACACATACACCTGATCTCGCTCTCTTCTCTCACTTTCTCTATTGTCGAGAACTGTTTTATAATTTAATGTGTTTACTGTTTGTCAATCATTTTTATGTATTTGTCTATAAGTTTATATATGTTTACAACAAGTAAGGGGAAGATATCAGAATAGGTGCATTGGGGAATAATAACATATTGTACGGAGTACATTTGTACTGTATTGAAGCCGTCTCTAGAGTAATGCAAGGTCTCTTTCATGATGATGTGAAACGTCAGTTGCTATGGAAATGCTGGGATGTGTTCTAAATATGAGACATTTGAAAGCTCTAGTTTTGACCGTCATAATAACTCTGATGGCAGTAACTTTACAAGCACTAATTATGGTGAATTTAGACTGAAAATAGTATCTAGATGTGGTAAGAGGTGAAATAAGTTATTTCTACTGGTGTTTCTCTTATCCAGATTGGAAAGTGGCCGCGGTCATCCCCCTCTTCAAAGGGGGAGACACTCTAGACCCAAACTGTTACAGACCAAGTGAACAAACAGATCACCGACACCATTTACTTCTGGCCCTTGTTTGAACACTGTGTTAACTAACTTCCAGACAAGCTTCAATGACATACAACTCTCCTTCCGTGGCCTCCAACTGCTCTTAAATGCAAGTAAAACTAAATGCATGATCTTCCACCGATCGCTGCCTGTACCTGCCCGCCAGTCCAGAATCACTACTCTGGACGGTTTTGACTTAGAATATGTGGACAATTACAAATACCTAGGTGTCTGGCTAGACTGTAAACTCTCCTTCCAGACTCACCTTAAACATCTCCAATCCAAAATTAAATCTAGAATCAGCTTCCTATTTCGCGACGAAGCCTCCTTCACTCATGCTGCCAAACATACCTTCGTAAAACTGACTATCCTACCGATTCTTGAATTCGGCGATGTCATTTATAAAATAGCCTCCATTACTCTACTCAGCAAATTAGATGCAGTATATCACAGTGCCATCCGTTTCGTCACCAAATCCCCATATACCACTGCGACCTGTACGCTCTCGTTGGCTGGCCCTCAATTCATATTCGTCGCCAAACCAACTGGCTCCAGGTCATCTATAAGTCTTTGTTAGGTAAAGCCCTGCCTTATCTCATCTCATTGGTCACCATAGCAGCACCCACTCGTAGCACGTGCTCCTGAAGGTATATTTCTCTGATAACCCCCAAAACTGATTCCTCCTTTGGCTGCCTTTCCTTCCAGTTCTCTGCTGCCAATGACTGTAACTAATTGAAAAAATCACTGAAGCTGGAGACTCATATCTCCCTCACTAACTTTAAGCATCAGCTGTCAGAGCAGCTCACAGATCACTGAACCTGTCCATAGCCCATCAGTAATTATCCCATCCAACTACCTCATCCCCATATTGTTATTTATTTCATTTACTTTTTTGCTCTTTTGCAACCCAGTGGATCTGCTTGCACATTCATCTTCTGCACATGTATCACTCCAGTGTTTAATTGCTATATTGTAAATGCTTCGCCACTATGGCCTATGTATTGCCTTACCTCCCGAATCTTACCTCATTTGCACACACTGTGCATAGATTTTTTTCTATTGTGTTGCTGACTGTACATTTGTTTCTTCCATGTGTAACTGTGCTGTTGTTTTTGTCGCACTGCTTTGCTTTATCTTGGCCAGGTCACAGTTGTAAATGAGAACTTGTTCTCAACTGGCCACCTGGTTAAATAAAGGTCAAGAGGTCAAATAAAATAAATGCCAGTTATAACTGTTTAGGAGATTATTAAAAAAAGAAGATCAGTCTTTATGTGGTCGCAGTTGTAAATGAGAATTTGTTCTCAAATGGCCACATGGTTAAATAAAGGTAAAATAAAAAATATATTGAAAAACCTGTAATGCATAGAATTCACTGGCTTGTATGCGAAGCAGTAATTGTTTCAAAACCTCCTGCCATGTCATTGATGCATCATGAAAGTGTTGTTTGATGAAGGCATTGACTGTAAAGTTTTTGGGCCTTTCCCCCCCAGCATTGTCCCAGCCATATCCTCGGCAGCAGGAAGAATTAAGTCCTCCACAATAGTATGGGGTTTGCCTGTCCTAGCCAGTCCTCTACAATAGTATGGGGTTTGCCTGTCCTAGCCAGTCCTCTACAATAGTATGGGGTTTGCCTGTCCTAGCCAGTCCTCTACAATAGTATGGGGTTTGCCTGTCCTAGCAAGTCCTCTACAATAGTATGGGGTTTGCCTGTCCTAGCCAGTCCTCTACAATAGTATGGGGTTTGCCTGTCCTAGCCAGTCCTCCACAATAGTATGGGGTTTGCCTATCCTAGCCAGTCCTCTACAATAGTATGGGGTTTGCCTGTCCTAGCCAGTCCTCTACAATAGTATGGGGTTTGCCTGTCCTAGCCAGTCCTCTACAATAGTATGGGGTTTGCCTGTCCTAGCCAGTCCTCTACAATAGTACGGGGTTTGGCTATCCTAGCCAGTCCTCTACAATAGTATGGGGTTTGCCTGTCCTAGCCAGTCCTCTACAATAGTATGGGGTTTGCCTATCCTAGCCAGTCCTCTACAATAGTATGGGGTTTGCCTGTCCTAGCCAGTCCTCCACAATAGTATGGGGTTTGCCTATCCTAGCCAGTCCTCTACAATAGTATGGGGTTTGCCTGTCCTAGCCAGTCCTCCACAATAGTATGGGGTTTGCCTATCCTAGCCAGTCCTCTACAATAGTATGGGGTTTGCCTGTCCTAGCCAGTCCTCTACAATAGTATGGGGTGTGCCTGTCCTAGCCAGTTCTCTACAATAGTATGGGGTTTGCCTGTCCTAGCCACTGGGTAGCTCAGCATATAAGACGCTTCTAGCCCCTTCTTATTAATGGTATCTGTTGCAGACTTTTTTTAAAGGAGATCAGTTTTTATGTGGCTAAAAGAAAAGGAATATAACATACTATACTGTTTACAGGAAACTCTACATCCTTAGATGAAGTTGCGTGGAAAAAGGAATGGGGCGGTGAAATTATTTTCTGTCATGAACAAAGGAACTCAAAAGGTGTGATGATTCATGATTAATGATTAATGATTAATTAACAAAAAAATGTGATCTGAATGTCTAAATAGTCAGGAATGATTCACCAGGAAGGTTGTTCCTTTTGAATATGAAAGTGGATGAAAAGATATTAATTAATCTGATTGGTCCAAATCAGGATGATCCACACTTCTTGGAAAACATTGTTACCAATTTATTGAACTTACAAGGCAACAAATGATCAAATAATTATGGTAGGAGACTATAACACAGTACCTCAATGGAACGTAAAGATAATCACTCTACAAACTATCATCACCGTGCCCTTAAGGAAATCACAAATATTATGGACACATTAGAAATAGTGGATATTTGGAGACTAAAAAACCTTGACCTAGTGAGACATACATGGAGGAGTCTTAATCAAGCTAGTCATCTTGACACATTTCTTGTCTCATTCTCTCTTGCATCAAAGGTTAAAAAAGCATTTTAATAGGAGACAGAATGCGATCAGATCATCATCTAATTGGCATTCACATAACTCTTGTAGATTTTTTTTTTTATTCTTACAAATTTTGACAGTTTAGTATAGGTTCAGGAAATATCCCTATTGTTTGGGATACCTTTAAATGTACCCTCAGACGTCATTCAATTCAAGTTTCATCAAATCAAATCGAATCAAAGTGTATTTGTCACGCCCGCCAAATACAAAAGGCGCAACCAATATTGCAAAAAAGTATTACGTGAACAAGGAAAGAAATAAAACAACAGTAATAAGACAGGCTATAAACAGTAGAGAGGTTATATACAGTAGAGGTTATATACAGTAGAGAGGCTATATACAGTAGACAGGCTACATACAGTAGAGAGGCTATACACAGTAGAGAGGCTATATACAGTAGAGGGGCTATATACAGTAGAGAGGCTATATACAGTAGAGAGGCTATATACAGTAGAGGCTATATGCAGTAGAGAGGCTATATACAGTAGAGAGGCTATATACAGTAGAGAGGCTATATACAGTGGAGGGGCTATATACAGTAGAGAGGCTATATACAGTAGATAGGCTATAACAGTAGCGAGGCTACATACAGTAGAGAGGCTATATACAGTAGAGAGGCTATATACTGTAGCGAGGCTATATACAGTTGCGAGGCTACATACAGACACCGGTTAGTCAGGCTGATTGAGGTAGTTAAAGTGACTGTGCATATATGATAAACAGAGAGTAGCAGCAGCGTAAAAAGAGGGATTGGGGGGGTTGGGGGGGCACACAATGCAAATAGTCCAGGTAACCATTTCATTGCCTGTTCAGGAGTCTTATGGCTTGGGGGTAAAAACTGTTGAGAAGCCTTTTTGTCCTAGACTTGGCACTCCGGTACCGTTTGCCAAGCAGTAGTAGAGAGAACAGTCCATGACTGGGGTGGCTGGGGTCTTTGACAATACCATTGTTAGTGCCTTCCTTTGACACCTCCTGGTGTAGAGGTCTTGGATGGCAGGCAGCTTAGCCTCAGTGATGTACTGGGCCGTACAAACTACCCTCTGTAGTGCCTTGCAGTGAGAGGTCGAGCAATTGCCGTACCAGGCAGTGATGCAATCACTCGATGTTCCAGCTGTAGAACCTTTTGAGGATCTCAGGACCCATGCCAAATATTTTTAGTTTCTTGAGGGAGAATAGGTTTTGTCGTGCCCTCTTCACTACAGTCTCGGTGTGTTTGACCATTCTAGTTTGTTGTTGATGTGGACAACAAGGAACTTGAAGCTCTCAACCTGCTCCACAACAGCCCCGTCGATGAGACTGGGGGCGTGCTCGGTCCTCCTTTTCCTGTAGTCCACAATCATCTCCTTAATCTTGGTTACGTTGAGGGATAGGTTGTTATTCTGGCACCACACGGCCAGGTCTCTGACATCCTCCCTATAGGCGGTCTTGTCGTTGTCGGTGATCAGGCCACTGTTGTGTCATCTGCAAACTTAATGATGGTGTTGGAGTCATGCCTGGTCATGCAGTCGTGGGTGAACAGGGTGTACAGGAGGGGACTGAGCATGGACCCCTGGGGAGCTCCAGTGTTGAGGATCAGCATGGCAGATGTGTTGCTACCTTCCCTCACCACCTTGGGGCGGCCTATCAGGAAGTCCAGGATCCAGTTGCAGAGGGAGATATTTAGTCCCAGGATCCTTAGCTTAGTGATGAGCTTTGAGGGTACTATGGTGTTGAACGCTGAGCTGTAGTCAACGAATAGCATTCTCACATAAGTGTTCCTTTTGTCCAGGTGGATAAGGGCAGTGTGGGGTGCAATAGAGATTGCATCATCTGTGGATCTGTTGGGGCAGTATGCAAATTGGAGTGGGTGTAGGGTTTCTGGGATAATGTTGTTGATGTGAGCCATTACCAACCTTTCAAAGCACTTCATGGCTACGGACGTGAGTGCTACGGGTCTGTATTCATTTTTGGCAGGTTGCCTTTGTGTTCATGGGCACAGGGACTATGGTGGTCTGCTTGAAACATGTTGGTATTGCAGACTCAATCAGGGACATGTTGAAAATGTCAGTGAAGACACCTGCCAGTTGGTCAGCACATGCCCGGAGCACATGTCCTGGTAATCTGTCTGGCCCTGCAGCCTTGTGTATGTTGACCTGTTTAAAGGTCTTACTCACATCGGCTGTGGACAGCGTGATCACACAGTTATCCGGAACAACTGATGCTCTCATGCATGCCTCAGTGTTGCTTGCCTCAATGTGAGCATAGATGTGATTTAGCTCGTCTGGTAGGCTCGTGTCACTGGGCAGCTCGCGGCTGTGCTTCCCTTTGTAGCCTGTAATAGTTTGCAAGCCCTGCAACATAAGATGAGCCGGTGTAGTACGATTCAATCTTAGCCTTGTATTGACGCTTTCCATGTTTGATGGTTCGTCACAGTGCATAGAAGGATTTCCGGTTACAGTCCTGCACCTTGAAAGCGGCAGCTCTACCCTTTAGCTCAGTGCGAATGTTGTCTGTAATCCATGGCTTCTGGTTGGGGTATGTATGTACGGTCACTGTGAGGACAACGTCCTCGATAAACTTATTGATAACGTCAGTGACTGATGTTGTGTATTCCTCAATGTCATCGGAAGAATCCCAGAACATGTTCCTGTCTGTGATAGCAAAACAGTTCAGTAGTTTAGCATCTGCTTCATCTGAAAACTTTTTTAGGCCGAGTCACTGGTGCTCCCTGCTTTAATTTTTCTTGTAAGGAATCAGGAGGATAGAGTTGTGGTCGGATTTACGAAATGGAGGGCGAGGGAGAGCTTTGTACGCGTCTCTGTGTGTAGAGTACAGGTGATCTAGACTTTTTTTCCCTCTGGTTGTACATTTAACATGTTGATAGAAATTTGGTAGAACTGATTGAAGTCTCCCTGCTTTGAATCTCCTGCCACTAAGAGCGCCGCCTCTGGGTGAGTCGTTTCCTGTTTGCTTTTTTCCTTATACAGCTGATTGAGTGTGGTTTTAGTGCCAGCATCCGTCTGTGGTGGTAAAAAAAACAGCCACGAAAAGCTGAACTGAACTCTCTAGGCAAGTAGTGTGGTCTGCAATTTATCACAATATACTCTACTTCAGGAATTTGATCTTAACTGACTTGCCTAGTAAAATAAAACAAATGTAAAAAATTCAGCCATGATTCCGTGAAACATAGGATATTACAGTTTTGATGTCCTGTTGGTAGTACCTCGTCTAATTTATTGTCCACTGATTGCACGTTGGCGAGTAGTATTGACGATAACGGCAGCTTTCCCACTCGCCTTCTCCGGGTCTTGACCAGGCATCCGGCTCTGTGTCCTCTGTATTTGCGTCGCTTCCTCTTGCAAATAACGGGGATGCTGGCCTTGTCGAGTGTTTCCAGAATGACCTGTGCGTCCTGCTTGTTGAAGAAAAAAATCGTAATCTAATCCGAGGTGAGTGATCGCTGTCCTGATATCCAGAAGCTCTTTGTCTAATCCGAGGTGAGTTATCGCTGTCCTGATATCCAGAAGCTCTTTGTCTAATCCGAGGTGAGTGATCACTGTCCTGATATCCAGAAGCTCTTTGTCTAATCCGAGGTGAGTGATCACTGTCCTGATATCCAGAAGCTCTTTGTCTAATCCGAGGTGAGTGATATCTGTCCTGATATCCAGAAGCTCTTTTCTGCCATAAGATACGTTTACAGAAACATGATGTACAAAATAAGTTACAAATAATGTTCAAAAAAACACGTATTGAGCAGCACATTTTACCAATAATGAAAAAGCAGTTTCTGGCAAAAGAGAGACATGACTAACAAGATAAATCCATTAACTAATAGTACAGGTAGATAGCAACAAAAATTATACTACAGAGATGCAAAATAAGTTAGAGGAAAAACAAAAAGAACTTGAGGAATTTATTCCAGAACGATCTAATGTAATCTATTACACAAAATAAAGCAAACTGGATGGAATATAGGTAAAAATGCACAAGATTTTTCCTGAATCTCTAAAACAGGAATGCTGACAAAAATAACTTGCAGAAACCCATTACTGAAGACTGAGTCATCTATGATTCTCTGAATTGTATTTTAAAAGAGGAAGCAAATTATTTTAGGCAGGTCTCTTTTCCGTCTCATCCTCTCCCACTGAATTAAGATTACGTTAAGGAATTCTAATATTTAAAAAAAAAATGTCATTAATAAATGACAGAAAGATCAGATCGAAGGCCATATTACAGTGGAATCATTTTTTGAGGCATTCAGTCTGGAAAAACCCCAGGGCTTGGAGGTATACTTGTGGAGGTATATCAAGCAGTGTTTGATATACTAAAAAGCTCCATTGTTAGATTGTTTTAACTACTCCTATAGAAATGGTGGTCTGTCAGGTACCCAGCAGGAAGGTCGGATTTCTCTATTATTAAAACAAGACCCAGATGGAAAAAATAAAGACCCAGTCTATCTAAAAAAACTAGAGGCCCCTTACACTTCAATGTTGTGATGCAAAAATACTAGCGAAATGCATAGCACTCAGAATTAAATGGGTTTTACCAGGTATTGTTCATCCTGATCAGACAGGTTTTTTACATGGATAACACATTGGAGATAATATACGACAACTACGAGAAATAATAGAACATCATGAAAACTCTAAGATGCCAGGCCTGGTATTTACAGCAGATTTTGAAAAGGCATTTGAAAGACTGGATATTTTTTTTCTTATTTTTTTCTCTGTAATTCTCTTATAAAATGGGTAAAGATAATGTATAGCAACCCCATGTGTAAAATAGTATATAACGGCTACTTTTCAGAGAGTTTTTAATTGTTTAGAAGAGTTAAACAAGGGTGTCCGCTGTCACCATATCTATTTGTTATGGCCATCAAAATGCTAGCTATTAAAATCAGATCCAATAACAACATTAGAGGATTAGAAATCCAAGGCTTAAAAACAAAGGAGTCCATGTATGCCGATGGATCAAGTTTTAAGTCCACAAGCTAGATCCCTGCAATGTCTCATTGAAGATCTAGATAACTTTTCTGGACTCTCTGGACTAAAACCGGATTATGATAAGTGTACAATAATACGTATTGGATCTTTAAAAAAATACAACTTTTACATTACCCTGCAGTTTACCTATAAAATGGGCTGATGGTGAAATAGACATACTCGGTATTCATATCACCAAAGATATAAATAAGCTCTCCACAATGAATTTCAATAGAAAACTTGTAAAAATAGACAAGATCCTGCAACCATGGAGAGGTAAATACCTGGCTATTTATGGGAAAAAACTGACCTGATTAACTCCTCAGTCATATATCAGTTTACTCAGTTACTTACGGCGCTGCCTACTCCTGATGACTAATTTTTCAAATCATATGAGCAAAAAATATTTTGTTTATCTTGGACACTAAACCAGACAAAATAAAACGTGCCTATCTATATAATGAATATGAAATGGGTGGGTTAGGATTATTAAATATAAAAGCACTCAACCTATCTCTAAAAGCTTCAGTTATTCAAAAGTTGTACTTGAAGTAGATTACTAAGAAAAGCTCATCATTTGTTTAAAAATTGCCTTTTTGCCTTTGTGCAGATTGCCATTTTCGATTAATTTAAAATTATACTTTTTTCAAAGTATCTCTCTTTTTCAAACAAGCATTGCAGAGCTGGCTACAATTTCAATTTCATCCCTCTGAAAAGATAGAAAAAATATTGTAACGCATATTATGGCTGAACTCAAATGTGCTGGTTGATAAAATACATGTGATTATGTGAAAGATGTTTGAAAGGGTATTTTGTTCTTAAATTATATTGTAAATTGGAATGGTAGAGTTATGTCCTTCATGGAGTTATCAGAATTGTACAGGACGGTCTGCTCAATCCAAGAGTACAACCAATTGATGACAGCATTAAAATCAAAACATTACTGCACATAAGACACCAATGTAAACTGAGATTTTTGGATATAAATATGCACATTATCGAACAAAACATACATGTATTGTGTAACATGATGTCCTATGAGTGTCATCTGATGATGATCATCAAAGGTTAGTGTTTATTTCTATCAACATTTCTGCTTTTTGTGACTCCTATCTTTGGCTGGAAAAAAATGGCTGTGTTTTTTTTTGACTTGGCTATGACCTAACATAATCATATGCGGTGCTTTAGCTGCTTTTAATCGAACACGATGGGTAGATTAACAAGATATTTATCTTTCATTTGCTGTATTGGACTTGTTAATGTGTGAAAGTTATACATTTCTAAAAAACATTTTTGAATTTTGCGCGCTGACTTTTCAGCGGAATGTTGTCGAGGGGTTCCGCTAGCGGAAGGTTAACCTCTCTGCGCAAGGAACCCGGTAGCGGGCTGAAATTCCACAACATATGGTGGTCACTACATAAATAGTCATATTAAACATTCATGAAAAATGATTTACTGTGAAAGAATACGATGCGATTATCTGAGGATTGAGCCCCATAAAAAAACAGCTATTTCAACCAGCACAGGCGTTACATAATCACAAACTGCAATAAAATAAATTGTTTACCTTTGACGATCTTCATCTGTTTGCAATCCCAACGCTCATTGTTACACAATGAATGATCTTTTGTTTGATAAAATATTATTTCAGATTTTTATTTTATTTTAGAAGCAATATATAAAAATGTAATGTAATGAAATTTGAGATGCGTGTGTCTGCCGCCCCACCCCTTCCCACATGAAATAGTCTATTTGAGGCTGTTGAGGGGAGGGCAGGCCCACAACAATGGCCAAAGTGAAATGGAGACAGTAGATACAGCTGGTCTGTTGTAATATAATAAAGACAGTAGATCTAGCTGGTCTCTCACAATATAATAGAGACAGTAGATCTAGCTGAAATGTCATAATATAAAAGAGACAGTAGATCTAGCAAGTCTATAATAATATATTCAACCTTATGTTCCCTGTACTATCTGTTTATTATACCTGTTGAAACTCACTTTACAGCAGAAAGAGACTGCTATGGCACCTGGCATCAGCCTCAAAATATTGTGTAGAGCTTTGGCAAAGTGGGTGGGGTTATATCCTTCCTGTTTGGCCCTGTCCGGGGGTCTCATCGGACGGGGCAACAGTGTCTCCTGACCCCTCCTGTCTCAGCCTCCAGTATTTATTCTGCAGTAGTTTATGTGTCGGGAAGCTAGGGTCAGTTTGTTATATCTGGAGTACTCCTTCTGTCTTATCCGGTGTCCTATGTGAATTTAAGTATGCTCTCTCTAATTCTCTAGTTCTCTCTCTCGGAGCACCTGAGCCCTAGGACCATGCGTCAGGACTACCTGGCATGATGACTCCTTGCTGTCCCCAGTCCACCTGGCCTTGCTGCTGTTCCAGTTTCAACTGTTCTGCCTGCGGCTATGGAACCCTAAACTGTTAATATTTACTCTTGAGGTGCTGTCCTGTTGCATCCTCTACAACTACTGTGATTATTATTATTTGACCCTGCTGGTCATCTATGAATGTTGGAAAATCTCAGCCATGTTCTGTTATAATCTCCACCCGGCACAGCCAGAAGAGGACTGGCCACCCCTCATAGCCTGGTTCCTTTCTAGGTTTCTTACTAGGTTTTGGCCTTTCTAGGGAGTTTTTCCTAGCCAACGTGCTTCTACACCTGCATTCATTGCTGTTTGGGGTTTTAGGCTGGGTTTCTGTACAGCACTTTGAGATATTAGCTGATGTACGAAGGGCTATATAAATAAATTTGATTTGATAGAGGACTGAGGGTCTTCCAAATATTGAAAGTGTGTAAATAGTTACCCATGTTATTTTGTAAATGTATATATTTTTTTCTTCATATTTTTTTCCCATATTTTTTCTCCATTTTTTGGGGGTGTGTGTTAGAATACCATTTTGGCATTTTGTATATAGTTATTTTTTTCAAACTGTATACCTTCACCAATATGGCCACTTGGGTACATTTGGGCTACTTGTGTGGGACACCTGGGTGACTTCATGATAAATGTCATGTAGCACACTCATTTTGGAAGTTATCATTCTGAAACTTTGCACAAGTACTGTTGCCCTCATGTTTTTCACTGAAATTGTCCCCATCACCCTACCTGAATGTTTTTTTTATCTTGTTCATTTTAAAGATGATGATACAACAATAAAAATATAAAACGTATGTTTTTTTTAATTGTATTATCTAAACCAGATCTATTGTGTTATATTCTCTTACATTCAATTCACATTTAAGTGTTTTCTTTCAAATTGTACCAAGAATATGCATATCCTTGGTTCTGTGCCTGAGCTACAGTCAGTTAGATTTGGTTATGTCTTCAGGCGGAAATTGAAAAACTTAGGGGTGTAGCTCTAAGAGGTTTTAAGGGACTCTCACTGCCAGACAAGTGACTTTCTGCCCAATCTCTGTATGCCATGGCCTGATTAGAAGATCCTAACTGCAATAGCAACTGGAAGAGCCTGAATGGAAGAGCCTGACTGGAATAGTGACTGAAAGAGCCTAACTGGAAGAGCCTAACTGGAAGAGCCAAACTGGAATAGTGACTGAAAGAGCCTAACTTGAAGAGTGACTGGAAGAGTGACCGAAAGAAACCACCTGAATGGAAAAGTGACGGAAAGAGTGACTGGAAGAGTGACTGGAAGAGTGACTAAAATAACATTTCTGGAAGAGCCTGCCTGGAAGAGTGACTAAAAGAGAATTTCTGGAAGAGCTGTCGTGGAAATTTCCTTAATTACCAAATGATGAGAGAGCAAATCAAACACCAGTCAGAGTTATGCTTAATCTTCAACTTTAATAATAATAAAGCTTTTACAATAGCATTTTGACTTTCAACATTTCAGTATCTCTAATGAAAAGTTGAGAGTTGTCAACATAATGGCAACTGAGATCTTTTATAGCAAAGATCCACCCCCCCTAGTCGACATGACAAACCACAGGTCTTAGGAACTTGCACAAAGAAAGACTTTACTTCAGAGAAGAGTGACTGAAAGAGTGACTGGAAGAGTGATTGGAAGAATTTATATATTAATTCTTGGGTTACTTTCATTTTGGTGAATCTCTTACACAATCGGTTTAAGTTATGTACAGCAACCCCAGGTGTAAAATAATAAATAATGGCTACTTCTCAGTAAGTATGTAGCTTTTAAGAGGAGTTAAACAAGGCTGTCTGTTGTCTCCATATTTATTTATTATGGCCATTGGAATACTAGCTATTAAAATTAGATCTAACAAGAACATCAAGGGGTTAGAAATACAGGGGATAAAAACAAAAATGATCAATGTGGGTTGATGTCTCTAGTCCGCAATCTGGATCCCTGCACAGTCTCATTGAACATCTTGATCATTTTTCTAGTCTCTCTGGACTTAAACCTAATTATGACAAGTGTACCACATTACGTATTGGATCGTTAAAAAATACAATGTTTACACTACCTTGTAGTTTACCAATAAAATGGGTGGATGGTGAAGTAGACATACTTGGTACTCACATCTCAAAAAATATAAATTAACTTGCCACAATTCATTTCATTAGAAAGTTAGCAAAAGTAGATAAGATTCTGCAAACATTGAGAGGTAAATACTTGTATATTCATGGTAAAACCACATTGATTAAAAACTTATTTGGGATCGGTGTCCCTTCCACGGCACAGTTGATTAAACGTAGGTTGTAAGTAACAAGAATATTTCACAGGACATAGACATATCTGCTATTGGCAGAAAGTTTAAATTATTGTTAATCTAACTGCACTGTCCAATTTACATTAGCTATTACATTGAAAGAATGCCATTCTATTGTTTGAGGAGAGTGCACCATTTTCAACATGAAAAGTTATTAATAAACAAATTAGGCATATTTGGGCAGTCTTGATGCAAACATTTTAACAGAAATGCAATGGTTCATTGGATTAGTCTAACACTTTGCACATACACTGCTGCCATCTAGTGGCCAAAATCTAAATTGTACCTGGGCTGGAATAATACATTATGGCCTTTCTCTTGCATTTCAAAGACGATGGTACAAAAAAGATCAAAAGAACGGTTTGTTTTTTCATTTATATCATCTTTTACCAGATCTATTGTGTTATATTCTCCTGCATTCCTATCACATTTCAAAAAACGTCAGTGTTTCCTTTCAAATGATACCAAGACTATGCATGAGCTACAGGCAGTTAGATTTGGGTATGTCATTTCAGGAGAAAATTGAAAAAAAGGGCAGATCCTTAAGAGTTTTAACTCTTTGGCCTATCACAGTTTACTTACTTACCAATGGCACTGCCTACTCCAGATTACTCGTTTTTTAAATCCTATGAGCAAAAAAAGATTTCCTTTTATTAGGAATGCTAATCCAGACAAAATTAAATGTGTCTATTTATGTAATGACTATGAGTTTGGGTGGCTAAAATTATTAAATATTAAAGCTTTAAACCTCTCACTAAAACCTTCACTCATACATAAATTATACTTAAACCCCAAATGGTTCTCCAGTAGATTATTAAGGAAGGCTCATCCTTTGTTCAAAAAAGGCCTTTTTTCCTTCATACAGATTACAACTTCTCATTTCTGACTAATTGAAAATGAAATTTTGATTAAATTATCACGCTTTTGTTAACAAGCCATACAAAGCTGGTTACAGTTTCAGTTTTATCCTCCAGAAAATATAGAACAAATATTACAACAAATGTAATGGTTAAACTCAAATATACCGATTAACAAAAAAACATTCTTTATGGATTTAAAAAAAAAATGGTATTATATTTATTACTGTTATGTCACATACGCAGTAATCAAACATTTATGGGATGTTTGCCTGCCATATATTAAAGATACAAATTGGCTGAATGGAAAAATGTACCAGTTCCATCTGAGGACAAAAATGTTGACAGCTGCACCTTACAGGTTGCAGAATAAATGGGAGGAGTTGTTTGATGTACCAAATCCATGGCACATGGTTAATGAACTGGTACAAAAATGACACTTGACTCAACACTTTGTTTTTCAATTTAAATTATTATGTAAAATTCTTGCCACCAACATAATGCTATATACATGGGGCATACAACAATCTCAGCTCAGTAGATTTTGCTGCGAAGAGACAGAATCAATAGATAATTTATTCTGGTATTGCCCCTTGGTAGCTTGTTTCTGGTCACAGGTTCAGGAATGGTTAAAAAAACACAAATGCACTTAAAATGAACCTTACAAATAGCAGTGTTGGGTGATTTGGAATGCCATAGTCAGTCAATAGATAATATAATAATACTCCTAGAAAAGGTTTCATCTTTAGCTCGCAATCTGTGGAGACTATAGGATTAGAAAGGTTAAAAAAGGGTTAGGGTTAGGGTTAGGGTTAGGGTTAGGATCTATCAATCTGTGGAGACTATAGGATTAGAAAGGTTAAAAAAGGGTTAGGGTTAGGGTTAGGGTTAGGGTTAGGATCTATCAATCTGTGGAGACTATAGGATTAGAAAGGTTAAAAAAGGGTTAGGGTTAGGGTTAGGGTTAGGGTTAGGATCTATCAATCTGTGGAGACTAGGGTTAGGGTTAGGGTTAGGGTTAGGGTTAGGGTTAGGATCTATCAATCTGTGGAGACTATAGGATGGGCTGAGAGAGGCTGGGGGGGGGGTGGGATTAAGGAGCTGAGGTCTATGGTGATAGGTGGGATGGGCTGAGAGAGGCTGGGGGGGTGGGATTAAGGAGCTGAGGTCTATGGTGATAGGTGGGATGGGCTGAGAGAGGCTGGGGGGGGTGGGATTAAGGAGCTGAGGTCTATGGTGATAGGTGGGATGGGCTGAGAGAGGCTGGGGGGGTGGGATTAAGGAGCTGAGGTCTATGGTGATAGGTGGGATGGGCTGAGAGTTGCTGAGGGGGAGGGATTAAGGAGCTGAGGTCTATGGTGATAGGTGGGATGGACTGAGAGAGGCTGAGGGGGTGGGATTAAGGAGCTGAGGTCTATGGTGATAGGTGGGATGGGCTGAGAGTAGCTGAGGGGGAGGGATTAAAGAGCTGAGGTCTATGGTGACAGGTGGGATGGACTGAGAGAGGCTGAGGGGGTGGGATTAAGGAGCTGAGGTCTATGGTGATAGGTGGGATGGACTGAGAGAGGCTGAGGGGGTGGGATTAAGGAGCTGAGGTCTATGGTGATAGGTGGGATGGGCTGAGAGTAGCTGAGGGGGAGGGATTAAAGAGCTGAGGTCTATGGTGACAGGTGGGATGGGCTGAGAGAGGCTGAGGGGTGGGATTAAGGAGCTGAGGTCTATGGTGATGGGTGGGATGGGCTGAGGGTTGGGAAAAAAATTGTTTATGTTAAGTAATGTATTATTGTTATATGACAGCTTCATATAAAAGCACCACGTACGTAAAATGTATATATATGTAGCAAAAAAGCTATAAAAAACTAAAATATTTGTCCTCCGAAGAGGGGGTGGTGGTGGAGGTGTTAAAGAAAATAACAATACATGTAAATAAAGAGTGACTGATTGAGCCTGGAAGAGTGACTAGAATAGTTACTGAAAGGACTGGAAGAAATACTGAACTAGACTGACAGGAAGAGCCTGTCTGAAAGAGCCTGACTAGAAGAAATACTGAACTAGACTGACAGGAAGAGCCTGTCTGAAAGAGCCTGACTAGAAGAAATACTGAACTAGACTGACAGTAAGAGCCTGTCTGAAAGAGCCTGACTAGAAGAAATACTGAACTAGACTGACAGGAAGAGCCTGTCTGAAAGAGCCTGACTGGAAGAGTTACTGGAATAGCCTGACTGGAGGAGTTACTGGAAGAGCCTGACTGGAGGAGTTACTGGAAGAGCCTGACTGGAGGAGTTACTGGAAGAGCCTGACAGAAACAGCCTGATTGGAAAATTGACTGGAAGAGTGGCTAAAAAGGCCTGACTGAAAGAGCCTGACTAGAAGAGCCTGACTGGAAGTGATTGAATGAGCGTGACTGGAGGAGTGACTGAAAGAGACTGGAGGTGATTGAATGAGCGTGACTGGAGGAGTGACTGAATGAGCGTGACTGAAAGAGCCTGACTAGAAGTGACTAAATGAGCGTGGTCTGGTGTGTTTTCCAGGTACTAATCAGGTCTGGTGTGTTTTCCAGGTACTAATCAGGCATGGTGTGTTTGCCAGGTAAGGATCAGGTCTGGTGTGTTTTCCAGGTAATAATCAGGCCTGGTGTGTTGGCCAGGTAATGATCAGGTCTGGTGTGTTGGCCAGGTAATGATCAGGTCTGGTGTGTTGGCCAGGTACTAATCAGGTCTGGTGTGTTTTCCAGGTACTAATCAGGCCTGGTGTGTTTGCCAGGTAAGGATCAGGTCTGGTGTGTTTTCCAGGTAATAATCAGGCCTGGTGTGTTGGCCAGGTAATGATCAGGTCTGGTGTGTTGGCCAGGTAATGATCAGGTCTGGTGTGTTGGCCAGGTAATGATCAGGTCTGGTGTGTTTTCCAGGTAATAATCAGGCCTGGTGTGTTGGCCAGGTAATGATCAGGTCTGGTGTGTTGGCCAGGTAACTATCAGGTCTGGTGTGTTGGCCAGGTAATGATCAGGTCTGGTGTGTTGGCCAGGTACTAATCAGGTCTGGTGTGTTTTCCAGGTACTAATCAGGCCTGGTGTGTTTGCCAGGTAATGATCAGGTCTGGTGTGTTGGCCAGGTAATGATCAGGTCTGGTGTGTTGGCCAGGTAATGATCAGGTCTGGTGTGTTGGCCAAGTAATGATCAGGTCTGGTGTGTTGGCCAGGTAATGATCAGGTCTGGTGTGTTGGCCAGGTAATGATCAGGTCTGGTGTGTTTTCCAGGTAATAATCTGGCCTGGTGTGTTGGCCAGGTAATAGTCCGGCCTGGTGTGTTTGCCAGGTAATAGTCCGGCCTGGTGTGTTTGCTAGGTCCAGGTGGCTGCCATGTGTTACTTTCCATTACTAATTGTTTCTAGCGCCTGCATTGGCAAAGGGGACACTTTTGTAGACAGAGAAGCCACATTTAACACTCTCTGTTCAGACCTCAATGCTGCAGGAAATTAACTTGTTTTTACCTGCTTAGTTGACCTCAAAGGAAACATAGCTTTGCTACTATGTCCTATAAATAAATATGTTAAGATTGGTGGAATTTCATATATTTGGCCATGGTCACAAAAACTGTAACAAAAGTCCATGTAGTATATTCCCAAGCCTCAATCAGTTTCAGGGTGTATATTCAACACGTCTTGGATTGACAACAGTCAAGAGAATTGGGACAACCTGAATTCCCTTTTCGGTTCAACTCAATCACCATGTTGACTACCAGACAGCACTTAATTCAGATACGGCTAGGAGGAGAAAAAAAAGTCTGGTGAATCGATCATACCAAGACAGCCCAGCTATACACACATTCACAAACTATTTTTCATTTTGTTAACTTGGGGAATTGAACATGCTCTTTACAGGCAGGGGCTGGTGCCAGGAATCTAGTCCAGGAACCTTTACAATTACCTGTCTAGATTTGAGAATGTCAGGAACCATTCCAACTTTCTGTCTGGATTCTAGAAGGAAAGCAACCATTCCAACTCTCTGTCTAGATTCTAGAAGGTAAGGAACCATTCCAACTCTCTGTCTGGATTCTAGAAGGCAAGGAACCACTCCAACTCTCTGTCTAGATTCTAGAAGGTAAGGAACCATTCCAACTCTCTGTCTAGATTCTAGAAGGTAAGGAACCATTCCAACTCTCTGTCTAGATTCTAGAAGGAAAGCAACCATTCCAACTCTCTGTCTAGATTCTAGAAGGTAAGGAACCATTCCAACTCTCTGTCTAGATTCTAGAAGGTAAGGAACCATTCCAACTCTCTGTCTAGATTCTAGAAGGAAAGCAACCATTCCAACTCTCTGTCTAGATTCTAGAAGGTAAGCAACCATTCCAACTCTCTGTCTGGATTCTAAAAGGCAAGGAACCACTCCAACTCTCTGTCTGGATTCTATTAAGTCAGGCTTCTTCTCAGTTCTTGTGAAGGGCACCCTGGTTGCGTCACTTAGCTGTAGATCAGGGCCTGGTTTCCCAAAAACATATTAAGTTTATTGTTAAAACCTTTGTAGGGCATCTTTAAATCTCCAAGCTGTTTCCCAAAACCATCACTATTAACAACGCATTATTAGCACTCATAATCGCCTGCATCAGAAGACTTGTAGAACAGCTAAATGCGTTTTTTGCCTTCCTGCGTAACTTTTACACAGTAGATCTCTGCTAAACTTAAATTCACATGGTGTATCCTTCTCTCTGTGACTCCAGATAACTTCAAAACAAAGTTGACCACAAATACAAAGTTGCCAATCTCTTTCCAATTAACACAAACAAGTGATTTATAAAATAATTCTTCAAATTAAAACCGAGATGACTGCATTAATTAAAATGTCATCAGTAGGCTATAGGCCTATTTCAATCAACTAAGTTCTATTTTGATACTTTGGGCTACTCTCTGTAATTTGTCTCAAAATATTTAATGATGTATAGCTTAACCTCTTCCACGCAATGATGTACCAAATCAGTCATTTTGTGAATTTTTATTGTGTAGGCCTAAGCACTAGAATAAGCCACCTCAATATTCACAGGTGGTAGGTAGTACAGTGAATTGGGAAAGTATCAGACCCCTGGACATTTTCCACATGTTACAGTCTTATTCTAAAATGGATGAAATAAAACATTTTCCTCATCAATCTACTCACAATAACCCCATAATGACATCACAATACCCCATAATGAGAAAGCAAAACCAGTTTTTTTATTTCAAATAAAAATGGAATCCTTTGCTATGAACGGGGTGGTGTTGCAATCTACTGCAGAGATAGCCTGCAGAAGTTCTGTCTTACTATCCAGGTCTGTACCCAAACAAGCCTCTACTTTTAAAAATCCACCTCTCTAAAAACAAGTCTCTCACCGTTGCCACCTGCTGTAGACCACTCTCTGCCCCCAGCTGTGCCCTGGACACAATATGTGAACTGATTGCCCCCCATCTATCTTCAGAGCTCGAGCTGCTAGGTGACCAAAACTGGGACATTCTTAACACCACGGCCATCCTACAATCTAAGCTTGATGCCCTCAATCTCACACAAATTATTAATGAACCCATCAGGTACAACCCCAAATACGTAAACACGGGCACCCTCATAGATATCATCCTAACCAACCTGCCCTCTAAATACACCTCTGCTGTTTTCAACCAAGATCTCAGCGATCACTGCCTCATTGCCTGCATCCGTAATGGGTCTGCGGTCAAACGACCTCCACTCATCACTGTCAAACGACCACCCCTCATCACTGTCAAACGCTCCCTAAAACACTTCAGCGAGCAGGCCTTTCTAATCGACCTGGCCCGGGTATCCTGGAAGGATAATTGACCTCATCCCGTCAGCAGAGGATGCCTGGTTTTTCTTTAAAAGTGCTTTCCTCACCATCTTAAATAAGCATTCCCCTTTAAAAAAATGTAGAACCAGAAACAGATACAGTCCTTGGTTCTCCCAGACTCACATTAAGCATCTCCAATCCAAAATTAAATCTAGAATCGTCTTCCTATTTCGCAACAAAGCCTCCTTCACTCATAGTGCCAAACATTCCCTCGTAAAACTGACCATCCTACCGATCCTCGACTTTGGCGATGTCATTTACAAAATACCCTCCAACACCCTACTCAACAAATTGGATGCAGTCTATCACAGTGCCATCCGTTTTGTCACCAAAGCCCCATATACTACCCACCACTGCGACCTGTACGCTCTTGTTGGTTGGCCCTCGCTTCATACTCGTCGCCAAACCCACTGGCTACAGGTTATCTACAAGTCTCTGCTAGGTAAAGCCCCGTCTTATCTCAGCTCATTGGTCACCATATCATCACCCACTTGTAGCACGCGTATATCTCACTGGTCACCCCCAAAGCAAATTCCTCTTTTGGCCGCCTTTCCTTCCAGTTCTCTGCTGCCAATGACTGGAACGAACTGCAAAAATCACTGAAGCTGGAGACTCATATCTCCCTCACTAGCTTTAAGCACCAGCTGTCAGAGCAGTTCACAGATCACTGCTCCTGTACAAAGCCCATCAGTAAACAGCCCATCCAACTACCTCATCCCCATACTGTATTTATTTATTTATCGTGCTCCTTTGCACCCCAGTATCTCTACTTGCATATTCATCTTCTGCACATCTACCATTCCAGTTTAATTGCTATATTGTAATTTACTTCGCCACCATGGCCTATTTATTTCCTTACCTCCCTTATCTTACCGCATTTGCACACACTGTATATAGACTTTTTTCTACTGTATTTTTGACTGTATGTTTTGTTCATTCCATGTGTAACTCTGTGTTGTTGTATGTGTCGAACTGCTTTGTCTTAGCCAGGTCGTAGCTGTAACTAGCCTACCTGGTTAAATAAAGGTTAAATAAAAATAAATAAAAAATATGAGACTCAAAATTGAGGTCATGTGCATCCTGTTTCCATTGATCATCCTTGAGATATTTCTACAACTTGATTGGAGTCCACCTGTGGTAAATTCAATTGATTGGACATCATTTGGAAAGGCACATACCTGTCTATATAATGTCCCACAGTTGACCGTGCATGTCAGAGCAATAACCAAGTCATGAGGTGGAAGGAATGTCCATACTGCTCCGAGACAGGATTGTGTCAATGAACAGATCTGGGGAAGGGTACCAACACCTTTCTGCAGCATTGAAGGTCCCTAACAACAGCTATCTATAGCTTAAAAATGAATATTTTTATGGGCATTTGTTTTAATGCTAAATTGTTTTCCGCAAAAAAGGCATTCTTTCAACACCTGCTATTTGTATGAATGTTTCTTCTGTCTTACCTTCTTAACACCAGAAATACCTGCTATTTGTATGAATGTTTCTTGTGTCTTACCTTCTTAACACCAGAAATTCCGACCACACCTGAATGCATCTGCATTTCCTAACAGTCTCCCTTCCATAGTCTCCCTAGTGTAGTTTCCCTACTCTAGTCTCCCTACTGTAGTCTCCCTACTGTAGTCTCCATACTGACCCTGTAGTCTCCCTACTGACCCTGTAGTCTCCCTTCTGACCCTGTAGTCTCCTTACTGACCCTGTAGTCTCTCTACTGTAGTCTCCTTGCTGTAGTCTCCCTACTGTAGTCTCACTACTGTAGTCTCCCTAGTGTCCCTGCAGTCTCCCTACTATAGTCTCCTTACTGACCCTGTAGTTTCCATACTGACCCTGTAGTCTCCCTACTGTCCCTGTAGTTTCTGTACTGACCCTGTAGTCTCCCTACTGTAGTCTCCCTACTGACCCAGTAGTCTCCCTACTGTAGTCTCCCTACTGACCCTGTAGTCTCGCTACTGTAGTCTCCCTACTGTAGTCTCCCTACTGGCCGTGTAGTCTCCCTACTGTAGTCTCCCTACTGATCCTGTAGTCTCCCTACTGATCCTGTAGTTTCCCTACTGATCCTGTAGTCTCCCTACTGATCCTGTAGTCTCCCTACTAACCCTGTAGTCTCCCTACTGTAGTCTCCCTACTGGCCCTGTAGTCTCCCTACTGTAGTCTCCCCACTGACCCTGTAGTCTCCCTACTGTAGTCTCCCTACTGACTCTGTAGTCTCCCTTCTGACCCTGTAGTCTCCCTACTGTAGTATCCCTCCTGTAGTCTCCCTACCGTAGTCTCCCTACTGACCCTGTAGTAACCCTACTCTAGTCTCCCTACTGTAGTCTCCCTACTGACCCTGTAGTCTCCCTTCTGACCCTGTAGTCTCCCTACTGACCCTGTACTCTCCCTACTGACCCTGTGGTCTCCCTACTCTAGTCTCCCTACTGTAGTCTCCCTACTGACCCTGTAGTCTCCTTACTGACCCTGTAGTCTCCCTTCTGACCCTGTAGTCTCCCTACTGACCCTGTAGTCTCCCTACTGACCCTGTAGTCTCCCTACTGACCAGGTAGTCTCAATACTGTAGTCTCCCTACTGACCCTGTAGTCTCCCTACTGAAGTCTCCCTACTGAAGTTTCAATACTGACAATGTAGTCTCCTTACTGTAGTCTCTCTACTGACCTTGTAGTCTCCCTACTGACCCTGTAGTCTCCCTACATACCTTGTAGTCCCCCTACTGACCTTGTAGTCTCCCTACTGTAGTCTCCCAACTGAACCTGTAGTCTCCCTACTGTAGTCTCCCAACTGACCCTGTAGTCTCCCACCTGTAGTCTCCCTACTGTAGTCTCCCTACTGTAGTCTCCCTACTGTAGTCTCCCTACTGACCCTGTATTCTCCCTACTGACCCTGTAGTCTCCCTACTGTAGTCTCCCTACTGACCATGTAGTCTCCCTACTGACCATTTAGTCTCCCTACTGACCCTGTAGTCTCCGTACATACCCTGTAGTCTACCTACTGACCATGTAGTCTCCATACTGTAGTCTCCCTACTGACCCTGTAGTCTCCCTCCTGAAGTCTCCCTACTGAAGTTTCCATGCTGACAATGTAGTCTCCTTACTGACCCTGTAGTCCCCCTACTGACCCTGTAGTCTCCCTACTGTAGTCTCCCAACTGACCCTGTAGTCTCCCTACTGTAGTCTCCCAACTGACCCTGTAGTCTCCCTACTCTAGTCTCCCTCCTGTAGTCTCCCTACTGTAGTCTCCCTACTGACCCTGTAGTCTCCCTACTGACCATGTAGTCTCCCTACTGTAGTCTCCCTTCTGACCCTGTAGTCTCCCTACTGACCCTGTAGTCTCTCTACTGTAGTCTACTTGCTGTAGTCTCCCTACTGTAGTCTCGCTAGTGTCCCTGCAGTCTCCCTAATATAGTCTCCCTACTGACACTGTAGTTTCCATGCTGATCCTGTAGTCTCCCTACTGTCCCTGTAGTTTCTGTACTGACCCTGTAGTATCCCTATTGTAGTCTCCCTACTGACCCAGTAGTCTCCCTACTGTAGTCTCCCTACTGACCCTGTAGTCTCGCTACTGTAGTCTCCCTACTGTAGTCTCCCTACTGTAGTCTCCCTACTGACCCTGTAGTATCCATACTAACCATATAGTCTCCCTACTGTAGTCTCCCCACTGACCCTGTAGTCTCCCTACTGTAGTCTCCCTACTGACACTGTAGTCTCCCTACTGACCCTGTTGGGGCGGCAGGGTAGCCTAGTGGTTAGAGCGTTGGCCTAGTAACCGAAAGGTTGCAAGTTCATATCCCCGAGCTGACAAGGTACAAATCTGTCGTTCTGCCCCTGAACAGGCAGTTAACCCACTGTTCCTAGGCCGTCATTGAAAATAAGAATTTGTTCTTAACTGACTTGCCTAGTTAAATAAAGGTAAAATAAAAAATAAAAATACTGACCCTGTAGTCTCCCTACATACCCCGTTGTCCCCCTACTGACCCTGTAGTCTCCCTACTGTAGTCTCCCTACTGATCCTGTAGTCTCTCAGTGATCCTGTATTTTCCCTACTGATCCTGTAGTTTCCCTACTGATCCTGTAGTCTCCCTACTGAGCCTGTAGTCTCACTACTAACCCTGTAGTCTCCCTACTGATCCTGTAGTTTCCCTACTGATCCTGTAGTCTCGCTACTGTAGTCTCCCTACTGTAGTCTCCCTACTGTAGTCTCCCTACATACCCCGTTGTCCCCCTACTGACCCTGTAGTCTCCCTACTGTAGTCTCCCTACTGACCCTGTAGTATCCATACTAACCATATAGTCTCCCTACTGTAGTCTCCCCACTGACCCTGTAGTCTCCCTACTGTAGTCTCCCTACTGACACTGTAGTCTCCCTACTGACCCTGTTGGGGCGGCAGGGTAGCCTAGTGGTTAGAGCGTTGGCCTAGTAACCGAAAGGTTGCAAGTTCATATCCCCGAGCTGACAAGGTACAAATCTGTCGTTCTGCCCCTGAACAGGCAGTTAACCCACTGTTCCTAGGCCGTCATTGAAAATAAGAATTTGTTCTTAACTGACTTGCCTAGTTAAATAAAGGTAAAATAAAAAATAAAAATACTGACCCTGTAGTCTCCCTACATACCCCGTTGTCCCCCTATTGACCCTGTAGTCTCCCTACTGTAGTCTCCCTACTGATCCTGTAGTCTCTCAGTGATCCTGTATTTTCCCTACTGATCCTGTAGTTTCCCTACTGATCCTGTAGTCTCCCTACTGAGCCTGTAGTCTCCCTACTAACCCTGTAGTCTCCCTACTGTAGTCTCCCTACTGTCCCTGTAGTCTTCCTACTGATGTCTCCCCACCTACCCTGTAGTCTCCCTACTGTAGTCTCCCTACTGACTCTGTAGTCTCCCTACTGACCCTGTAGTCTCCCTACTGACCCTGTACTCTCCCTACTGACCATGTAGTCTCCATACTGTAGTCTCCCTACTGACCCTGTAGTCTCCCTACTGAAGTCTCCCTACTGTGGTCTCTCTACTGACCCTGTAGTCTCCCTACTGACCCTGTAGTCTCGCTACAGACCCTGTAGTCCCCCTACTGACCCTGTAGTCTCCCTACTGTAGTCTCCCTCCTGTAGTCTCCCTACTGTAGTCTCCCTTCTGACCCTGTAGTCTCCCTACTGACCCTGTAGTCTCCCTACTGACACCGTAGTCTCCCTACTGACGATGTAGTCTCCATACTGTAGTCTCCCTACTGAAGTTTCCATACTGACAATGTAGTCTCCCTACTGTGGTCTCCCTACTGATCCTGTAGTCTCCCTACTGACCCTGTAGTATCCATACTAACCATATAGTCTCCCTACTGTAGTCTCCCCACTGACCCTGTAGTCTCCCTACTGTAGTCTCCCTACTGACACTGTAGTCTCCCTACTGACCCTGTTGGGGCGGCAGGGTAGCCTAGTGGTTAGAGCGTTGGCCTAGTAACCGAAAGGTTGCAAGTTCATATCCCCGAGCTGACAAGGTACAAATCTGTCGTTCTGCCCCTGAACAGGCAGTTAACCCACTGTTCCTAGGCCGTCATTGAAAATAAGAATTTGTTCTTAACTGACTTGCCTAGTTAAATAAAGGTAAAATAAAAAATAAAAATACTGACCCTGTAGTCTCCCTACATACCCCGTTGTCCCCCTACTGACCCTGTAGTCTCCCTACTGTAGTCTCCCAACTGAGCCTGTAGTCTCCCTACTGATCCTGTAGTCTCTCAGTGATCCTGTAGTCTCCCTACTGATCCTGTAGTTTCCCTACTGATCCTGTAGTCTCCCTACTGAGCCTGTAGTCTCACTACTAACCCTGTAGTCTCCCTACTGTAGTCTCCCTACTGATCCTGCAGTCTCCCTACTGATCCTGTAGTCTCCCTACTGATCATGTAGTTTCCCTACTGATCCTGTAGTCCCCCTACTGATCCTGTAGTCTCCCTACTAACCCTGTAGTCTCCCTACTGTAGTCTCCCTACTGTCCCTGTAGTCTTCCTACTGTAGTCTCCCTACTGACCCTGTAGTCTCCCTACTGACACTGTAGTCTCCCTACTGAAGATGTAGTCTCCATACTGTAGTCTCCCTACTGAAGTTTCCATACTGACAATGTAGTCTCCCTACTGTGGTCTCCCTACTGATCCTGTAGTCTCCCTACAGACCCTGTTGTCCCCCAATTGACTCTGTAGTCTCCCTACTGTAGTCTCCCAACTGACCCTTTAGTCTCCCTACTGACACTGTAGTCTCCCTACTGACCCTGTAGTTTCCATACTGACCCTGTAGTCTCCCTACTGACCCTGTAGTCTCCCTACTGACCATGTTGTCTCCCTACTGTAGTCTCCCTACTGTAGTCTCCCTACTGACCCTGTAGTCTCCCTACTGACCCTGTAGTCTCCCAACTGACCCTGTAGTTTCCTTACTGTAGTCTCCCTACTGTAGTCTCCCTACTGTAGTCTCCCTACTGACCCTGTAGTCTCCCTACTGACCCTGTAGTCTCCCTTCTGACCCAGTAGTCTCCCTACTGTAGTCTCTCTACTGACGATGTAGTCTCCCTACTGTAGTCTCCCTACTGACCCTGTAGTCTCCCTACTGTAGTCTCCCTACTGACCCTGTAGTTTCCCTACTGACCCAGTATTCTCTCTACTGACCCTTTCGTCTCCCTACTGTAGTTTCCCTACTGACCCAGTAGTCTCCCTACTGTAGTCTCCCTACTGACCCTGTAGTCTCCCTACTGACCCTGTAGTCTCCCTACTGACCCTGTAGTCTCCCTACTGACCCTGTATTCTCCCTACAGACCCTGTTGTCCACCTACTGACCTTGTAGTCTCCCTACTGTAGTCTCCCTACTGACCCTGTAGTCTCCCTACTGACCCTGTAGTCTCCCTACAGACCCTGTTGTCCACCTACTGACCTTGTAGTCTCCCTACTGTAGTCTCTCTACTGACCCTGTAGTGTCCCTACTGACCCTGTAGTCTCCCTACTGACCCTGTAGTCTCCCTACTGACCATGTTGTCTCCCTACAGTAGTCTCCCTACTGTAGTCTCCCTACTGACCCTGTAGTCTCCCTACTGACCCTGTAGTCTCCCAACTGACCCTGTAGTTTCCATACTGACCCTGTAGTCTCCCTACTGACCCTGTAGTCTCCCTACTGACCATGTTGTCTCCCTACTGTAGTCTCCCTACTGTAGTCTCCCTACTGACCCTGTAGTCTCCCTACTGACCCTGTAGTCTCCCAACTGACCCTGTAGTTTCCTTACTGTAGTCTCCCTACTGTAGTCTCCCTACTGTAGTCTCCCTACTGACCCTGTAGTCTCCCTACTGACCCTGTAGTCTCCCTTCTGACCCAGTAGTCTCCCTACTGTAGTCTCTCTACTGACGATGTAGTCTCCCTACTGTAGTCTCCCTACTGACCCTGTAGTCTCCCTACTGTAGTCTCCCAACTGACCCTTTAGTCTCCCTACTGACACTGTAGTCTCCCTACTGACCCTGTAGTTTCCATACTGACCCTGTAGTCTCCCTACTGACCCTGTAGTCTCCCTACTGACCATGTTGTCTCCGTACTGTAGTCTCCCTACTGTAGTCTCCCTACTGACCCTGTAGTCTCCCTACTGACCCTGTAGTCTCCCTACTGACCCAGTAGTCTCCCTACTGACCCTTTCGTCTCCCTACTGTAGTTTCCCTACTGACCCAGTAGTCTCCCTACTGTAGTCTCCCTACTGATCCTGTAGTCTCCCTACTGACCCTGTAGTCTCCCTACTGACCCTGTAGTCTCCCTACTGACCCTGTATTCTCCCTACAGACCCTGTTGTCCACCTACTGACCTTGTAGTCTCCCTACTGTAGTCTCCCTACTGACCCTGTAGTCTCCCTACTGACCCTGTAGTCTCCCTACAGACCCTGTTGTCCACCTACTGACATTGTAGTCTCCCTACTGTAGTCTCTCTACTGACCCTGTAGTGTCCCTACTGACCCTGTAGTCTCCCTACTGACCCTGTAGTCTCCCTACTGACCATGTTGTCTCCCTACTGTAGTCTCCCTACTGTAGTCTCCCTACTGACCCTGTAGTCTCCCTACTGACCCTGTAGTCTCCCAACTGACCCTGTAGTTTCCATACTGACCCTGTAGTCTCCCTACTGACCCTGTAGTCTCCCTACTGACCATGTTGTCTCCCTACTGTAGTCTCCCTACTGTAGTCTCCCTACTGACCCTGTAGTCTCCCTACTGACCCTGTAGTCTCCCAACTGACCCTGTAGTTTCCTTACTGTAGTCTCCCTACTGTAGTCTCCCTACTGACCCTGTAGTCTCCCTACTGACCCTGTAGTCTCCCTTCTGACCCAGTAGTCTCCCTACTGTAGTCTCTCTACTGACGATGTAGTCTCCCTAATGTAGTCTCCCTACTGACCCTGTAGTCTCCCTACTGTAGTCTCCCTACTGACCCTGTAGTTTCCCTACTGACCCAGTAGTCTCCCTACTGACCCTTTCGTCTCCCTACTGTAGTTTCCCTACTGACCCAGTAGTCTCCCTACTGTAGTCTCCCTACTGATCCTGTAGTCTCCCTACTGACCCTGTAGTCTCCCTACTGACCCTGTATTCTCCCTACTGACCCTGTATTCTCCCTACAGACCCTGTTGTCCACCTACTGACCTTGTAGTCTCCCTACTGTAGTCTCCCTACTGACCCTGTAGTCTCCCTACTGACCCTGTAGTCTCCCTACAGACCCTGTTGTCCACCTACTGACCTTGTAGTCTCCCTACTGTAGTCTCTCTACTGACCCTGTAGTGTCCCTACTGACCCAGTAGTCTCCCTACTGACCCTGTAGTCTCCCTACTGTAGTTTCCCTACTGACCCAAGTAGTCTCCCTACTGTAGTCTCCCTACTGACTATGTAGTCTCCCTACTGACCATGTAGTCTCCCCACTGTAGTCTCCCAACTGACCCTGTAGTCTCCCTACTGACCCTGTACTCTCCCTACTGTAGTCTCCCTATTCTAGTCTCCCTTCTCTAGTCTCCCTACTAACCATGTAGTCTCCCTACTGACCCTGTAGTATCCCTACTGACCCTGTAGTCTCCCTACTGACCCTGTAGTCTCCCTACTGTAGTCTCCCTACTGACCCTGTAGTCTCCCTACTGTAGTCTCCCTACTGACCCTGTAGTCTCCCAACTGAAGCTGTAGTCTCCCTACTGTCCCTGTAGTCTCCCTACTCTAATCTCCCTACTGACCCTTTAGTTTCCCTACTGACCCTGTAGTCTCCCTACTGACCCTGTAGTCACCCTACTGTAGTCTCCCTACTCTAGTCTCCATACTGTGGTCTCCCTACTGTGGTCTCCTTACTGTAGTCTCCCTACTATAGTCTCCCTACTGTGCTCTCCCTACTCTAGTCTCCCTACTGTAGTCTCCCTACTGTAGTCTCCCTACTATAGTCTCCCTACTGTGGTCTCCCTACTCTAGTCTCCCTGCTGTAGTCTCCCTGCTGTAGTCTCCCTACTCTAGTCTCCCTACTGTAGTCTCCCTACTGTGGTCTTCCTACTGACCCTGTAGTCTCCCTACTGACCCTGTAGTCTCCCTACTGTAGTCTCCCTACTCTAGTCTCCCTACTGATCCTGTAGTTTCCCTACTGACCCTTTAGTCTCCCTACTGTAGTCTCCCTACTGACCCAGTAGTCTCCCTACTGTAGTCTCCCTACTGACCATGTAGTCTCCCTACTGACCCTGTAGTCTCCCTACTGACCCTTGTAGTCCCCCTACTGTCCCTGTAGACTCCCTACTGACCATGTTGTCTCCCTACTGACCCTGTAGTCACCCTACTGACCCTGTAGTCACCCTACTGACCCTGTAGTCACCCTACTGACCCTGTAGTCACCCTACTGACCCTGTAGTCTCCCTACTGACCCTGTAGTCACCCTACTGACCCTGTAGTCTCCCTACTGACCCTGTAGTTTCCGTACTGCAGTTTCCCTACTGACCCTGTAGTCTCCCTACTGACCCTGTAGTCTCCCTACTGTAGTCTCCCTACTGACCCTGTAGTCTCCCAACTGAAGCTGTAGTCTCCCTACTGTCCCTGTAGTCTCCCTACTCTAATCTCCCTACTGACCCTTTAGTTTCCCGACTGACCCTGTAGTCTCCCTACTGACCCTGTAGTCACCCTACTGTAGTCTCCCTACTCTAGTCTCCATACTGTGGTCTCCCTACTGTGGTCTCCTTACTGTAGTCTCCCTACTATAGTCTCCCTACTGTGCTCTCCCTACTCTAGTCTCCCTACTGTAGTCTCCCTACTGTAGTCTCCCTACTATAGTCTCCCTACTGTGGTCTCCCTACTCTAGTCTCCCTGCTGTAGTCTCCCTACTGTAGTCTCCCTACTCTAGTCTCCCTACTGTAGTCTCCCTACTGTGGTCTTCCTACTGACCCTGTAGTCTCCCTACTGACCCTGTAGTCTCCCTACTGTAGTCTCCCTACTCTAGTCTCCCTACTGATCCTGTAGTTTCCCTACTGACCCTTTAGTCTCCCTACTGTAGTCTCCCTACTGACCCAGTAGTCTCCCTACTTTAGTCTCCCTACTGACCATGTAGTCTCCCTACTGACCCTGTAGTCTCCCTACTGACCCTTGTAGTCCCCCTACTGTCCCTGTAGACTCCCTACTGACCATGTTGTCTCCCTACTGACCCTGTAGTCACCCTACTGACCCTGTAGTCACCCTACTGACCCTGTAGTCACCCTACTGACCCTGTAGTCTCCCTACTGACCCTGTAGTCACCCTACTGACCCTGTAGTCTCCCTACTGACCCTGTAGTTTCCGTACTGCAGTTTCCCTACTGACCCTGTAGTCTCCCTACTGACCCTGTAGTCTCCCTACTGGCCCTGTAGTCTCCCTACTGTAGTCTCCCTACTGACCCTGTAGTCTCCCTACTGTAGTCTCCCTACTGGCCCTGTAGTCTCCCTACTGACCCTGTAGTTTCCGTACTGCAGTTTCCGTACTGACCCTGTGGAGAGAGGTCCTGAAACATCAACACACTTCAAAGCCTGTCTTCCAGCTGTTCTCTTCAGAAGACGTGAACGGGTGTGACTGGAAACACACCGTTTCCATTAGGTCTTGATAGAACACACATCAAATATCTTGGACTCGTTAGATTGTGGCACTACAATGACAGTTGGCAGAGTTATACAGTATATTTAAATTCCTCCCAAATTAATAAATTAGCAAGTAATGTTGTAGAGACCAGATAAAATGACCCCAGAACACTCATATGAGCACTAGGTGTGGTTGTCTCTTGACATGGATTCCTGCTAGAAGTCAACTAGAACAGTTTGAGGAAATCTCTATAATGTCCTAATTACAAAGGAAGAAAACTTTCCCTCTCGGTTCAGTGCACAATAATAATGAGGTCAGTGATTATGTTAATTGAAGTCGTTTCTCTACAACATATCCGTGTGTCTAATTCTAATCTAAGGAGAGAACAAGATAGCTTCCCCAAGGGTACAGAATGTGTTGTTTCAACCACCATCTTTTTAGAATTTGTCATGTTTTAGTTCAACTTGTGACATAATGCAAACCTGATGTTAATAAATCCTTTTTATATTTACTATCCATTTTAAGCAATAATTTAGACTTTCCTTTGAGTCACAAGATTACACATCACATATTAATGTGACTGTGATTAAAGTGATTTCTCACAATCGACAATTAAAAAGTAGGTTAGCATGAAACTAAAGCAAAAAAATGCATACTTAAAAAAAAAATCATTACAAACACATCCAATAAAACGAATTGCGTGTGATGCCGCAGACAAATAAAATGGAATATTCATATCAGCTCAACAAATTGTATTTCTAATGGATAACCTTTGAAAGTGTGCATGCTCCGTTGTCATTACGGGACTGTTCCATCTCCTGATATGACCCTGTGTTATTCTGATGAGCAGATGTCCACGAGCTGGTCTCTCCCGTACGGACAGCGAACAACAACCCTAACCGAACAGGAATAAATGCACACAAAAAAAAACAAGTAACATTTGTCTTCTTGCCCTTTACAAATTAAATTAAAACGGTATTGCATGAGAACTGATCAAATGATTATGTGTCATTAAAAAAAATGGAAAATACCAGGCCTACACTGACATTACTTCAGCCAAGGAAGAACGACAGAACAGAAACTCCAATTGCCTGCCTTTTTTTACAGTAGCATATGGCATAGCCTTCCGCAAGGGGCGGGTGAAGATGTTTTTCTAGCCCTAAACCACCAACCGTGGTGTAAACCAATGCCCCAGGGAGAAGGCTACCACTAGGTCTACTACCCCTGTCGCAAACATCTAATTACAATGACCACATTTAGCTACATATCAAGGGAACACGACAACATGGACAATGTCAATGCTTCTACAAATCTTCTGTGGTCTAAACTTGATAGCTTGTCAAAGTGTCCGACTGTCAACAACTGACTCTCTACTGGCTGGGGTCTACTACTGGTTACTGGCTGGGGTCTCAGCTAGCTCTACTACTGGGTACTGACTGGGGTCTCATACAGCTCTACTACTGGGTACTGACTGGGGTCTACTACTGGGTACTGACTGGGGTCTCATACAGCTCTACTACTGGGTACTGACTGGGGTCTACTACTGGGTACTGACTGGGGTCTCATACAGCTCTACTACTGGGTACTGACTGGGGTCTCAGATAGCTCTACTACTGGGCACTGACTGGGGTCTCATACAGCTCTACTACTGGGTACTGACTGGGGTCTCAGCTAGCTCTACTACTGGGTACTGACTGGGGTCTCACACAGCTCTACTACTGGGTACTGACTGGGGTCTTATACAGCTCTACTACTGGGTACTGACTGGGGTCTAATACAGCTCTAATACTGGGCACTGACTGGGGTCTCATCTAGCTCTACTACTGGGTACTGACTGGGGTCTCAGCTAGCTCTACTACTGGGTACTGACAGGGGTCTCATACAGCTCTACTACTGGGTACTGACTGGGGTCTCATACAGCTCTACTACTGGGTACTGACTGTGGTCTCATACAGATCTACTACTGGGTACTGACTGGGTCTACTACTGGGTACTGACTGGGGTCTCATACAGCTCTACTACTGGGTACTGACTGGGGTCTCTTATAGCTCTACTACTGGGTACTGACTGGGGTCTCAGCTAGCTCTACTACTGGGTACTGACTGGGGTCTCATACAGCTCTACTACTGGGTACTGACTGGGGTCTCATACAGCTCTACTACTGGGTACTGACTGGGGTCTCAGATAGCTCTACTATTGGGTACTGACTGGGGTCTCAGCTAGCTCTACTACTGGGTACTGACTGGGGTCTCATACAGCTCTACTACTGGGTACTGACTGGGGTCTCAGATAGCTCTACTATTGGGTACTGACTGGGGTCTCAGCTAGCTCTACTACTGGGTACTGACTGGGGTCTCATACAGCTCTACTACTGGGTACTGACTGGGGTCTCAGATAGCTCTACTACTGGGTACTGACTGGGGTCTCAGCTAGCTCTACTACTGGGTACTGACTGGGGTCTCATACAGCTCTACTACTGGGTACTGACTGGGGTCTACTACTGGGTACTGACTGGGGTCTCATACAGCTCTACTACTGGGTACTGACTGGGGTCTACTACTGGGTACTGACTGGGGTCTCATACAGCTCTACTACTGGGTACTGACTGGGGTCTCAGCAAGCTCTACTACTGGGTACTGGCTGGGGTCTCAGCTAGCTCTACTACTGGGTACTGACTGGGGTCTACTACTGGGTACTGACTGGGGTCTCATACAGCTCTACTACTGGGTACTGACTGGTGTCTCAGCAGGCTCTACTACTGGGTACTGACTGGGGTCTCATACAGCTCTACTACTGGGTACTGACTGGGGTCTCATACAGCTCTACTACTGGGCACTGACTGGGGTCTCATACAGCTCTACTACTGGGTACTGACTGGGGTCTCAGCTAGCTCTACTACTGGGTACTGACTGGGTCTACTACTGGGTACTGACTGGGGTCTCATACAGCTCTACTACTGGGTACTGACTGGGGTCTCTTATAGCTCTACTACTGGGTACTGACTGGGGTCTCAGCTAGCTCTACTACTGGGTGCTGACTGGGGTCTCATACAGCTCTACTACTGGGTACTGACTGGGGTCTCATACAGCTCTACTACTGGGTACTGACTGGGGTCTCAGCAAGCTCTACAAATGGGTACTGGCTGGTGTCTCAGCAAGCTCTACTACTGGGTACTGACTGGGGTCTCATACAGCTCTACTACTGGGTACTGACTGGGGTCTCATACAGCTCTAATACTGGGCACTGACTGGGGTCTCATCTAGCTCTACTACTGGGTACTGACTGGTGTCTCAGATAGCTCTACTACTGGGCACTGACTGGGGTCTCATACAGCTCTACTACTGGGTACTGACTGGGGTCTCAGCTAGCTCTACTACTGGGTACTGACTGGGGTCTCACACAGCTCTACTACTGGGTACTGACTGGGGTCTTATACAGCTCTACTACTGGGTACTGACTGGGGTCTAATACAGCTCTAATACTGGGCACTGACTGGGGTCTCATCTAGCTCTACTACTGGGTACTGACTGGGGTCTCAGCTAGCTCTACTACTGGGTACTGACAGGGGTCTCATACAGCTCTACTACTGGGTACTGACTGGGGTCTCATACAGCTCTACTACTGGGTACTGACTGTGGTCTCATACAGATCTACTACTGGGTACTGACTGGGTCTACTACTGGGTACTGACTGGGGTCTCATACAGCTCTACTACTGGGTACTGACTGGGGTCTCTTATAGCTCTACTACTGGGTACTGACTGGGGTCTCAGCTAGCTCTACTACTGGGTACTGACTGGGGTCTCATACAGCTCTACTACTGGGTACTGACTGGGGTCTCATACAGCTCTACTACTGGGTACTGACTGGGGTCTCAGATAGCTCTACTATTGGGTACTGACTGGGGTCTCAGCTAGCTCTACTACTGGGTACTGACTGGGGTCTCATACAGCTCTACTACTGGGTACTGACTGGGGTCTCAGATAGCTCTACTATTGGGTACTGACTGGGGTCTCAGCTAGCTCTACTACTGGGTACTGACTGGGGTCTCATACAGCTCTACTACTGGGTACTGACTGGGGTCTCAGATAGCTCTACTACTGGGTACTGACTGGGGTCTCAGCTAGCTCTACTACTGGGTACTGACTGGGGTCTCATACAGCTCTACTACTGGGTACTGACTGGGGTCTCAGATAGCTCTACTACTGGGTACTGACTGGGGTCTCAGCTAGCTCTACTACTGGGTACTGACTGGGGTCTCATACAGCTCTACTACTGGGTACTGACTGGGGTCTCAGATAGCTCTACTACTGGGTACTGACTGGGGTCTCAGATAGCTCTACTACTGGGTACTGACTGGGGTCTCATACAGCTCTACTACTGGGTACTGACTGTGGTCTCATACAGATCTACTACTGGGTACTGACTGGGGTCTCATACAGCTCTACTACTGGGTACTGACTGGGGTCTCAGATAGCTCTACTACTGGGTACTGACTGGGGTCTCAGATAGCTCTACTACTGGGTACTGACTGGGGTCTCATACAGCTCCACTACTGTATTGTCTTCATCTATTATTTGAACTGGTTTTTAATGTATTTTGTCAATCATTTTATATCACATAAAGACTTTACTATTGTTTTTAATATAATGAAAGACCAGTTATGGCTTCTGAGTCGGATTGAACAAATTAATTGATTTGCTTGTAATTATGTATTTAGCCATATGGGTGGTAAAATATGATGCACAGGTTGTCATTCTTTCTATTGCTCTTTAATACCATGTGGAGATAATATTATATTTTAGCCATTTAGACAAATATATCATCCACACTGTGTCATTACAGGTGTAAACAAGGAGCTGCTAATAGCAATCTACTAAATAGGAATATGCTACTTTGTGTCATACAAACATACATAGTAATATTCCAGAATGTATACATAAAAAAATGCTTATATCTCGATTCCACATCCAACAAATTAGGAACGTGGGCAATGCAGATGATTATGACATCATCGTTGCATGACTTCCTCCCTGACTAGGACTTTCCGTGGTAGTTATATATCAGAGAACAGCAACAGATCTAGGCTTATTCATACACTTCTGATGCGGTCAAGTCAGCTTTATGCACACAGCATGCATTTGGAGTTTGACACGCCGACCAAAATTCAATGCTGCAGAATTAGGCATATACAGCGGCTCAGTCTGTCAAATCAACCTATCAGACTCAAGCGTTTGAGCAGCTCGCCTGAGACTGAGGGCAAGCACATGTGAATTGAGGAAGAGAGAAGAAAAAAATACGACCTTTAAATTTTTAGAAGAGCAGGTACAGCTGCTCTCACATCCTTCTCTGTTATAAGCTGATATATGGAGTTGTTTTAAGATGCTTGTACCATGGGTCACTCAACTATTTTCCCTTTGAATTGTAGGACCCATTTTGGTACAAAAATATATATATACAAAAAAATATATATATACAAATGTTTTTTGAAAAAATATTGAATTTGTCCTTCTGTTCCAAATCCCATTGAAACACACTGAATAACACATTCATAAATTGCAAAAATAGACAGTGAAAAAATAAAACACACGGAATAAAGTTTTGAAAGTGTCTGTCCTATATCTATGAGGCTAAAGAAAGCTCAGGAAATGTTTGTTGTTTTTTTGTTACATATTTAACTCCTTATTTGGGAAGGCACAAAAATACCCATTATTTGGGAAATAACAGACATCTACCAGAAGTCAAGAGGGTCATACTAGTAATTCCATATTAGAATTGCAATTTGGCATGACTTTATGTCGGATTCAATAGCTTTTATAGATATGCCTTGTTTAATAAGGAGTTTGATGTCAAATGTTAACAAATTATGGAAATGTATGTCCAAACATCAATATTCAAATGCATTGAAAATAATGGGTTTTCAGGTAGTGTAGGCTATAGTGCAATGTCACTCAATGTCGCGCAATATCACTAACATTTTAAATGATCCAGGTTCTTCCACCCTGGTTCCCACATGGTGTGTATTGACATTTCAAAATATCCAGGTTCTTCCACCCTGGTTACCCCATGTTCAGACATACAAATGATCCATGTTCTTCCACCATGGATCCCACATGTTCAGACATAACAAATGATCCAGGTTCTTCCACCATGGATTCCACATGTTCAGACATAACAAATGATACAGGTTCTTCCACCATGGATCCCACATGTTCAGACATAACAAATGATCCAGGTTCTCCCACCATGGATCCCACATGTTCAGACATAACAAATGATCCAGGTTCTTCCACCATGGATTCCACATGTTCAGACATAACAAATGATCCAGGTTCTTCCACCATGGATTCCACATGTTCAGACATAACAAATGATCCAGGTTCTTCCACCATGGATCCCACATGTTCAGACTTAACAAATTATCCATGTTCTTCCACCATTGTTCCACACGTTCAGATTACATTTTCAGGTCATTTATGACAAAGTGCATTTTTCTTTATCACTATTATAGAAATTATTTTAAAGGCGACCTTAACTTTTAATATTGATGAATTGACCACATGGGTCATGAAATGTGGTTTAAGGGGGCAATCAGCAGTTGCTACATTCCTTTTTGTCTTATAAATGTATATGTACCCAGTCTCCAGTGGTGAGAAAAGTACCCAATTGTCATACTTCAGTAAAAGTGAAGATACTCTAATAGGAAACGTAAAAGTGGAAGTCAGCCAGTAAGATACTACTTGACTAAAAGTCTGAAAGTATCTGGTTTTAAATATACTTAAGTATCAAAAGTAAACACAATTGCCAAAATGTAATTGAGTATCAAAAGTAAATTTGAAAGTATAAATCATTTCAAAGTCCTTACATAAAGCAAACCAGACGGCACCATTTTCAATTTATTTTTAATTTTACGGATATCCAGGGGCATCCTCAAACACTCGGACATACGTTACAAATTAAGCATTAGTGAGTCTGCCAGATCAGGGCAGTAGGGACGACCAGGATGTTCTCTTGATAATTGTGTCTTTTGGACAATTTTCTTGTCGGGAATTTTCCTGTCAGGGAAAATGAATATAGTAAAAAGTTTTTTTTTTAAATACAAATAAAATCCGAATGTAATGGAATAAAAGTTGGTAAAAATATAAATAGTAAAGTACAGATACCAAGAAAACCTACTTAAGTAGTAGTTTCAATTATTTTAATTTAAGTACTTTCCTAAGAGTGGTCATAATTGTTTTGTAGCCAAACCATTCGGATGCGCAAACACCGCTGTAGCTCGGTCACATTCCACCACAGATGAGATGTCTCATGGTCTTTCAAACACCGCTGTAGCTCGGTCACATTCCACCACAGATGAGATGTCTCATGGTCTTTCAAACACCGCTGTAGCTCGGTCACATTCCACCACAGATGGGATGTCTCATGGTCTTTCAAACATCGCTGTAGCTCGGTCACATTCCACCACAGATGAGATGTCTCATGGTCTTTCAAACACCGCTGTAGCTCGGTCACATTCCAACACAGATGGGATGTCTCATGGTCTTTCAAACACCGCTGTAGCTCGGTCACATTCCACCACAGATGCGGAAGGCCGCCATAAAAGCCAATTTATGCTTTGATCCGAAAATGTGGTCGGAGGCTCCGTATGACGTAATTACGGAGCCTCCAGAAACCTGCAGAGACCAAACTGAGTTCCATACCGCGTCGCTGTGCGCCTCCCAAATATTTTAACAATGCAGAGGGTGGTTTATGGTAGGTGGGGGGGTGGGCGGGAGGTCCTATATAAACACAAACTCCTTTTAAAGGCGCTGCATGGTCAATATGACATCTGCATTGGCTGTACAGCATGTATATTAATACAGCCTCTGCAGAAGTCAGGGCATTCATACTTCTTGCGGAGCAGTGCAGACCTGTTGTGAAGGAAGTTGTCAAGGAAGTGAGTTTGTGTTTACACAGGATCACCCGCCCTAACCTACAGTCAACCAATCATGTCAATGCAAAGCTATATGGAGTCCTCCACATTGTTACCAATATTTTGGAGGTGCATGGGGGTAAACAGAGCTCGGTTTGGCCTTTGCAAGCCTCCAGGGGGTCTGTGATTGTGCCACACACGTCCTATGGCGTCTCCGACCTCGTTTTCGAATCAAACATAAATTGACTTTTAAGGCATCTGCATGCTTCCCAGCTGAAACAGTTCTCGAGAGTTTGTGCGTATATTATGATGTCATTTTGTGACATTTGTTCATTTTGGACTTCGGCGAGGGTATTTTTGGCTGTTCGGGCACACAACATTTTTTCTGGAGGCAAGCCGATGTTTCTACGCCCTTCGTTGGTGATTGGGCAACAGTTGTGATTCTTCAATGTCTTTGTTGTCATTCAAAGAGAGATGACTCATTTTCATGCACATGTTTTCATTGAGTAATACTGCACCAAACATCTTAGTTAAATTAATCTAAAATAATGATAGATTTCTTGAGTTATCTTAGATTAATTCATACTATTTTAAGGAAGTGTATACTAGCTACGGCATCTCAAGATGGACAAACAGTACTATTGCTGCTTTGCTCTTGTTCTTTTAGGGGAGTATGAAGCACACTCCTTCAGTTCAGCTAGCTGAGTTTGGCAAGGCGCCGTCCCAAACTGAAGCATGCTGACACCTATAGACAGATGAAGTGGATTGAGACTCAGCCCATGCAACAACAAAAAAACAGATATCTCTTGTTTAAACTGACAGATTTTGATGGGGATAAAAACAATTGGGCTACTTATATTCATGCACTGGTGCGTCAATAGACTCTAAGGGAATTTATATAACATTTAAAGGAAACGTTATGTAACTAGAAAAAATATAATTGTAACTCCATCAAGATAGTAAGTTGATGGAAAGAAAACCATGGTGATATGAAGGGTCCTTGGCAGCGGCTCTCTGATTTATATAGCTGGATGTCTTTGTCTGCATGGCCTTGATTGATGATAGGAAACAAGACTGAAGAGAGAACAACACAGTAACACACATAACCTTAGCAGAATAAAAAATAATAATAATAACAACAACATTAATAAAATAATAATAATATAATAACAATAATAATATTAATATTAACAACAATAATAACAACAAGAAAAATTATAATAATATAATAACAATAATAATATTAATATTAACAACAATAATAACAACAAGAAAAATTATAATAATATAATAACAATAATAATAATAATAATACAAAAAATAATAACAATAACAATAATAATAATAATGCACATTTCTGCCAAGGTTTTTTTCAACCGACTGAAAGAGGATGTTTTGACAATGAATTTAGAAGTGGATATGAAATTTTTTTTTACTTGAACCGGATTGGTCAACTCAACTTGAACCGGATTGGTCAGCCCCCCTGCATTTAAATAATTTATATAATTTAGTTTTTTTGCAGGTCAGTGTTGTGGCACTCTCACTTAGAGGGCTGTAAGAATATATCTGTCACCACAGATATGGAATTAAAGGCAGGAATTCAGAGGGATTAATATTGCACCATTTATGTTACTAGAGACCATGAAGAGTAGGAATCTGAAAATACATATTTAATCAATTTTAAAAGACTAAAAAGCAAGAATTTTGCAAAAATGTGCTCAACCAGGCGGTTGGTACGTCAGTAAATAATACTGTAGACTAAGAATAGGGTAGCCTACATTTATTTATTATTTATAAAATACTGATTTTGGGGGAAAATATGAATGAATTGTTAACAACACTAAATAGTTAAAGGGGAAATCAGTAGTAGAAACAATAACAAAGTCCACCCCCACCCCTGGGTTAGTAAAAAGGAATGGGGCAGGATAGACAGAGGTATGGATGCAAGGATTGGCCATCCGTGTTTAACCATGTTTTGAGACTATATAGTATTTTGTTTGTATTTTGTTTGTTTACAAATATTGGTGTAAAACAAGCTTACATTTCTGGTTCTGATGGGGTACCACAGTTGAACTAAGCTCATGAGGAATGTCTAAGTTATATTCTTCAAGAATCAATTGGTACATATCATTAATGTATAAGTTCTAAATGAATGTAGAAGCTGCTGATTGCCCCATTAAGGCAGCCTTTAATATACTTTCTATAATAGTGATTTAAATAAATGCACTTTGTCATAAATTACCTGAAAATGTAGTCTGAACATGTGGGAACCAGGGTGGAAGAACCTGGATCTTTTGATATTTAAGAAAACCATTTTGAGTGACATTGCACTATAGCCTACACTACCTGAAAACCCATTAATTTCACTGTAATTGAATATTCATGTTTGGACATACAAAATTACCATAATTGTTTTGAATTTGACATCAGTCCTTATTAAACAATGCTTACCTTTCTATAAAAGCCATTGAATCAGACCTAAAGTAATTTTGTAATATTGTGTAAATGAGTAAAAATGCTATGCAAATTACCACTCTAATATGGCATTGCTAGTATGATTCTCTGGACTTCCGGTAGAGCTCTGTTATTTCCCAAATAAACGTCAAGGTGAAAATATGTACTGCCGGGGTTATTTGAGTTGTTAGTAATAGGAATTTAGGTGAAATCATTTTTTCAACGTTTTTCAAAAAGAGTCAGTTGAAGGGTTACATCTTATCCCACAAGGTAACCCGAATTAATGTTTTATTTATCTAAAAAAAAAAAAAACGTTCAATCAAAAGATCAATTGTCTATTGGGCAAATCAGCGCAAAACAATGTCTGTATCATCAGTGACCATTTTTGGATGAAGAAAAAACGTAGACTACCCTATACCATTCCAAATCAGCATGTTGTCTTGCAGAGCATATTATTTGACGTAAATATAATAATAAGATCAACGTTAAGAGTGACTTTAAGAGTAAACGTTTCCCTTATTCATTTAGTTAACGCTGTGAGGAACAGATTTGGGGAGCCGTGGCCAGGCAGACATGGGCAGGATATTCATCAAGTGGCACCCGAGCGTTCCATCTCTTCTCCGGTTACATGCGTGACGCGTCAGTCCCTCCATGTACTGCCGGGTTCAACCAACATAGACTACTCACGCGTCAATCCCTTAATGTACTGCCGGGGTCAACCAACATAGACTACTCCACTCAGTGACCGGATACTAAACTAACCCTGCCTGCAGCCTGTTAACTCCGCCATTAACTTCAAATCTACACGGATATTCTCATCTGACATATTTGAAGAACGTATAGGCCACATTCAAGTGCACATTAATTTTAAAACTATGTTCCCAATCAGAAAAAAAAGTTTTAATAAATTAAACAAAAAATAATTTCTTAAAGACTTTGTTTAGAGCGTGAAATAATAAGTGACATTATTCTGAAACATATTGGCTAATGTTGTTGGAGAAAGGATGCAGCTGTTGCTAGCTAACGGCAGTGTTCAGATGTATTATCCGTTTGGTATAGGCCTATCACTGAAGAATGAAACGTTGATTTCCAATAACTTCTAAAGGGAATACTTAACGTCCATGTCAAAATGTGATCATACTGTAAATTTAGCAACATATTTTGAGCAACCTGTGTGTTGGAATAACACGTTTGTTAAAGCTATACGGGAAATATATCTGTTTTCATTGACCAAATATTTTCCTCTAGTTTTGAATATAATTCATAGTGCGTTCATAGAACGTGAAAATGCGCATTCATTTATATCATGGAAGGAAAGCAACATGCAGATCTCGAGATTGGTCTACTGGCTACTAGCACAAGTAATAAATATTCATAGACAAGCGAGGCGCGCTGAGGGCTGGCGCCTGCGCTCTTCTACGGTTGTAACTGCAACTCTGCCGTTTTCCGGTTGTAGCGATTGTTAACAAATGTCAGATACAGTCAACTGAACAAATGAAGTCAATGTGAACCAAACTGAAACGATAAGCTTTCCCTATTCTGTATGTTATGGGGTTCATAAGAGCCCATGCACGCCGTTGGCTACACCGTCTGTCATTCAGACATCTTTACATGGAGACGGGAAGATTTCCATGTCAGCTATTTTGTAAATGGAGAATCTCAACTATGGAATTTACCAGTGATGTATATTTCGTTTACATTCCAAAATGTAAACCAAATGTCATTAAATGAGCCGTAAACACATTTAAAACACATAAATAATATAATTGACATTTTACATAAAACAGACACATTGTCATTTTGGTGTTACAGAATAAAAGTCAACAAAGAATATTTGAAGAGAGGAAACAAGCGGAGATTTTTTTTTAAAATGGTTGTAGTCCTGTTGTGTTCGTTTTGTTGTTAGATTACCACGATTAAGCATATTGTGTGATTGTTAAGGCACCTCTTGCATTATTGCTAGTTGGAGGGTTAAACCCTAACCCTACACAAACAACTTGAACTGGAGTAACTTAATGGAACCTCTGAATATACATATTTATTTATTGTCCTGTTTGTGTGGCAATTATATTTGTACATGGGAGACCCTGGTGGTCTCACAGTCCTTCAGGACACTGCGTTTTAATTCGGCCTCGCCATGTACTGCATGTGTTGCTTCGTCGAGCCTGTTGTGCGATGTTATAAAGCTACGTTACGATTTGGCAACATCTAATAATATTACAAAGATACATTTTAGGCCTATATGTGTTATCTCCATGGGACATTTAAGACCAGAGTCGATATTGATTTATATCTCTGCCTTCTGGCTTTGTCAGAAAATGCAGGAAACGATAAGGACAGGTCTTTTCAAAACAAAATGAATCCCATTGTATGAATCAAAACATATGTTTGGATATATATATAGTCTCCGCGGCATTTCTATTGGGTCTAACGGTGCGTGAATGAAAACGTATCAACACTATAACCTGATAGATAGTGTTAAATAGAGTCGAAAAAGCCACTTTAGTACCATCATTCATTTATCTAAAAAATTAATAGCCCATGCAAAGAAAATATGAATACATTTCAAACAGATCACCTCAGATATCATGCATTTCCGCCATTCCAATCACACACACACACACACACACACACACACACACACACACACACACACACACACACACACACACACACACACACACACACACACACACACTCTCGCTCTCTCTCTCTCTCTACTCTCTCTCTCTCTCTCTCTCTCTCTCTCTCTCTCTCTCTCTCTCTCTCTCTCTCTCTCTGTGGACTGTGACTGATGATTGATCATTATGCAATACTACATTGTTTGCAGTCTATTTAGCTTCGGCTTTTATTTTAGAATTGTTTCATTTTTCGTCCGTTCCAATGTGTCATGTTGTCAGCTGCAGACTGACAGATCTACGGGAACATTGTATTCTGTGTCGCCTAGCCCAGCGCACTGGCAGTGTTAACCACGCAGGCCAGGCTTGTGATCACTGGCGTCTGTCTGTTGACGTGAACCCTGCCTAATGGTCCGGTCAACCAGGCTGCACCACGGAACAAAGACTACAACACTGACTCGAGAAATCCCAACACTTCCTCAACACTAGACTATGGCATCCATCCGACACAGCTAGCTACGGGAAACTGAATAACACCGATAACAATTAAGTAACAACATAAACAGTTTCGTTTTACTCTGACTGAGAAGTAGAACTGTCACTATTCATCTTTTTGATTCTCACATTACTCGAGGGCAATGGCTGGGATGTTACTTTTGGATAAAAGGGACACAAGAACAGGGGAAATCGAATTACGTCACATTAATTCGTATTACAGAATTTGATTCTGCAAGCCTAAAAAGGCAAGCATGATGTGATTTAGAATTCTACGCTTTAATAAGCGTATAAAGCATCCTGGTTTTACCCTAATAAGTTGGTCTAAATATGTCCCTTTATCGATGTGTTATGAAATATTTTAGTCCTATATTTTAGTCATTTTAATTCTTTAGGCCTACGTTTAGTATTATAATTAATTTGTTCTTTAGAATAACTCATATGTAATGGTTTAATAAAGCCCTGGTCATCTATTTACGTGTTTTGTTTTTGTTATGCATGAGTGAGTGTATACAAAGATAATCACACGTCATTCATTTTGGGATCCAGTCATAGGCCTATTTAAACAACATGTAGGCTTTGAGAAACAAAAATATGGAAAAGGCAAATAGTTGGTTGTAGTTTTAATCCTTTAATATAGTACGAAATGTAACCAAACATTTTTTGCAAACTAAATTTTACATAATAGCGCATTTCTCCATAAATACCGATCATTTCTAACATGTGTTACCCTTTACATGCAGATAAATATGGAAAATTTAGCTATTTACATGTAGGTAATACTTCCTTGACATTATCAAGGTAATGAACAAATAGTTGTTATATTTTATCACGAAGGCCTACATAAACAGACGACACGGAGTTTCAGGCTTTCACTATACACGATTTATCGACATGACATTAACTAACAGCAATGGTAAGTACTGTGCTACTCCAACTGGACCGTAGACGAAATGTTTCACCAAATACAAAAGCACATTAATAGACTAATAGTCGGTAAGGTCGATATAGTGGAGACGGTAGTTATACTTAGTAATTCACATTTGGTACACATCAACTACAACATTCTGTTCAATCAACACTAGTCATCGCAATATTATTGGTAAAACCATTTTCATTTTCCATATATCTAGGGACCACATTTGCACAAATCCGTTAAACTGTTATATAAGTATTTACAAAATAAAATATGACATTTTTGAACTGGGAATCTTTATGTACAACAAAACCCAAATCAGGCCACGACCCGCAGATAGCATGCATTGAGATCTCTTGTGTGCAGTCTTTCAAAAAAGAGTCAGGAAAAAAGCCGTTAACTTGGTAGCTGGCTTTGCACCTTGTCCATGCCTCACTCTCTCTCTCTCTCTCTTTCTCTTTAGCCGTTAACCAACCATTTTGGCTTCCTCGTTTTTTTCTCGGTCCTCGCGTTATAGGCTGACTTTCAAAGTCTTTGATTCCAGTCCTATTTCTGCAGGCTTTGTGAAAATATTTTACACGTACCATTCATTAAAATTTGACGACAGCGTGGTGTGGTGACTGGTCGTGTGGTGTACTGTCGAGGCTGCCGGTGATATGGAACTGGAATTATGGTTCTCTGTGGATGGAGACACGATGGTGGGCGGCGTGGACGATTCGTACCCGGAACTGGCCGCTGGCGACGGTTGAGGTCCTTGCGTGGTAGCCTCGTGAACCTGCAAGACAGTGAAAAACAATACTTAACATTTTACAGTGTAGAATTCATAGACTGGCATGCTTTCTAGAAATATGCAGGCTTCCAGTTTGATTCTTAATTGTGAGAATAAGAAATAATAATAGCTTAATTAAATGTTCACGATTTAAACCACTTTAAATGTCCAGACATTAAAATGTATGATGCAATCTTTTGGATATGACAACAGAGAGGCTCTATGAAGACACAACAGGTATTTGCATTTGGTGCATGGCGTCTCGATGCTGTTTCTGTGTTCGTGTTTGCTGGAATGTAGACTATTGCAATGTTATGCATGCACTTTCATTCTCGAAAGGGTGTAGGAATTAAAAGTTTACATTATAAATCAAACGGAATATAACATGTAAAAGTAAACCCAATATTGACCTTCATGTGTTTCCGCAGAGAGCTGGGATGTGTGTAGGACTTGTCGCACATCTTGCAGAGATACGGCTTGTCAGAAGTGTGGACGTGCATGTGTTTCTTCCGGTCGCTGCTGTTAGCAAACCGCCTGTCGCAGCCATCAAACTCACACTTGAAAGGCTTCTCACCTAAACAAATATATATATATATATATATTTAGATATTTTTTTTTTAAATGTTACACAATGAAAATATAAATACGTACATGTTCCAATTTAACATGAACATTTCAGTGTGGTGGGGGAATTTAGGCTACCACCACATTGAACATGACAAAACATTATCTTCAGGTATATTACAGCATTCGTTTTTTTCATGGGCTACCAACATATATTAAATTGCTGTAGGCTATGTATTCATTAATATTTTGTTGTGATGACACGTTTACTTGTACGGCTAAGATAAACAATGCAACAGCATGTCACATTGTCCTATTTCACAACCTATTGAATTCAAAAAAGTACAGAATAGAAACACTGGGCTATAGTGGCACATGACTAAATCAAGCAATTTGGTATTATATGAACAATAGTATTTCAACAAACAGAATCAAAACATTGAACTTATAGTAGGAGGCATAACATGTATTACGCAAACAGCTTTTGGAGTGGATAATGTGATCGTGCTTTTGATTCTTACCTGTGTGTGTCCTTTTGTGGATCTTCAGGTTCTCCGATCGAGCAAACACTTTTCCACAGCCGGGGAAGGGACATGGAAATGGTTTCTCTCCGGTGTGCACTCTGATATGATTTACCAGTTTGTATTTGGCTTTGAAAGGTTTTCCTTCTCGGACGCACTCTTCCCAGAAGCAGATATGGTTAGACTGCTCCGGTCCACCGACATGCTCCACTGTCAGGTGGGTCACGAGCTCGTGCATCGTGCTGAAAGTTTTGTTGCAAGCCTTTTTGGGGTTCGACAACTGTTCGGGCTCGACCCACTTACAGATGAGCTCTTGTTTGATGGGCTGCCTCATGTATCGGAAAAAGGCCCCTGCCCCGTGGTGAGCCGCCATGTTCATGTTCATAGGGCCATAGCCATGCAGCTGGGAGGAGGCGTAGTGGTCGGAGCGGGGGCTCGTAACGTGGGCATACTGGTCAGCCCGGCCGTACATGTCCCCGGTAAAGCCAAGGCGCATCTGGCTGTTGACGACATTAGATGACGCATGGCTGGCGGCTTGCTCGTGGAGTCCGGGGAAGAGCAGGTGCCCGGTGGCATCGGAGTGTCCATGTGGCCCTGCAAAACTTCCCGCTGCGGAGGCAAACAGGCTGTGCTGCGCGCTGGTTGCGTCTCCGAAGCCCCGGTTTCTGAAGAGAAAGTCACGGGTGGAGTTGAATGCTGCCGTGGAGTAGGAGCTGACGTGTGTCGGGTGGTGGTGGTGACCCAGAGCGGCAGCAGCATAGCCGGGAGCCTGGGAGGAGAACGCCGTCTGGCCGGAGCTAAGGTCGTGGGAGCTGTGGTTGATTTTAAAAGCGCCCATCCCGTCTGCGAATGGATTTATCCCCAAAGCCACTTCTCGTTCTGTTACTTCGCCTGTTGAGTGATGCCTTGAGGAGCCAAACGTAGTGACTCCTATGGTGGGGTACTGGGGTCCTGCGTCCAGCAGCATCTTCCTTCAGTCTACAACTCAATGAGGCAACTGAGAGCAGGAATTAAAAATCATGCACAGATATTCTTCTGACCTCTATACCTCTCTCTCTCTCTGCTCTGCAAAAAATATATAGCGGACTTTACTGAGCTGAGCAAACTCCAATCCACATATGTTCTATTTACCTAAAACAAGATAGGAATGTTTCCTGTTCTACCTCTCATCCGATCCACACGCGAATCACGGAGGCTACAATATTGTATTTTGCGGTTTCTCTTCCTGTGGCGAAACTTTCACCTCCCCAGTCAAGCGGTGAGCAGTAGACTGATATTCGCAATCATTCCTGCAGATAAATGAATTGAAAAGACAACACAGTCCACCCCTGATGAATGGGGAGGAAGGGTTTGGGGGTGGTAGTGGGGGGGGGCAACATGTGACCCGGTACTCAGACACTCATTGGAGGACGCCCTATCCCCCTACCAACGTTCACCCATCAAATAACAATCCGCGTGCCGTGGCCCCTCTCCTATTGGTCCGCGTGCATCATCAATCCCAGGTATTGTGAGATTGCTGACTGTGGTTTTGGTTAAACGGCTGAATAACACAAGAAAGAAAGTTGAGAGAAATAAAAGCAACAATAGACGGTGTGAAAATGTAGACAGTCGTCGGCTATTCAGTCACACTATACACTGCTAAAAGTCAAATGCGTGCATGTTCCTCTGCAACTAATGCATAGCAACAACCATTCTCTCCATGCAATATTAAAATACACTTTCTCCGAGCATTAAGTTGTGTGCAGATTCTGATGTTGAGCATGGCCATTCGGCTGCACAAGAAGTCAATGTGTCGCTTAATACTGTTGTTGCGCAATCTTTCTCTGACAGCACAGAGACTGAGAGGCAGTATACTACAAACTCTTTGTTGTTGATCCGGGCCTTTTTTCTTCTTCATAGGACACAAGTTGAGGGCATGGCGGTGTCTTTGTTGATTTCCATGGCGATCTTTGGATTCAGTGAAATGTCCGGCGGATGAGAGGGGCACAGAAAAGAACACTCACCCCCCCCCCACCCCCCACCCTCTCTCCGTTCAAGTGTGAGTTAGGATTATACACAACAATATATTGCGTTTTTCTAACGTTACGTGGGAATCCTACGACCCAAACGTCAATATGTGACAATACATTAAACAATAACAAAAGGCCACAATGACATGAAAATATGACTAATAATAATCATACGTGTACCATGATACAGCGAGTGTATACTCATTGGTCAGATCAGGTAGGCTAGAGGTCTTCCTCCACATAGCAATTGAATGTCATGTCATTGTTGAAAAACACTGAAGTTACAATCCTTAGGTACTCATCACGCTGTGTGCATACAGCACCTCGTTTATGAAGCTGTCGTCGAAGTTTTCACTTCATGTGTTGCTATTTACACGTCAGGTGTTCTTTGTGACCATTAAAACATTGGCTATAGTTGTCTGTGAACTCTATTCTGCAGCTCTCCCTCCCTCCCCTCCCCCCCCCCCTCTCTCTCTCTCTCTCTCTCTCTCTCTCTCTCTCTCTCTCTCTCTCTCTCTCTCTCTCCCTCCCACCCTCCCTCCCTCCCTCCCTCGCTCCCTCCCTCCCTCCCTCCCTCCCTCCCTCCCTCCCTCCCTCCCTCCCTCCCTCTCTCCCTCTCTCTCTCTCTCTCCCTCCCTCTCCCTCCCTCTCCCTCCCTCTCCCTCTCCTTCTCCTCTCTATCTCTCTCTCTCTCTCTCCTCTCTCTCACTCTCCCTTCCTCTCTCTCTCTCTCTCCCTCTCTCCCCCCCCCCTCTCTCTCTCTTTCTCTCTTTCTCTCTATCTCTCTCTCTCTCTCTCTCTCTCTCTCTCTCTCTCTCTCTCTCTCTCTCTCTCTCTCTCTCTCTCTCTCTCCCTCCTCTCTCTCTCTCTCTCTCTCTCTCTCTCTCTCTCTCTCTCTCTCTCTCCCTCCCTCTCTCTCTCCCTCTGTCTCTCTCTCTCCCTCTCTCCCTCCCCCTCTGTCTCTCTCTCTCTACCTCCCTCTCTATACATTCCTGTTCTTTTTGCAGAAGCCTCATAAAGGGAGCATCTGCAGTGAGGACTCTCACATCACCATTCTCACCTAAAACACACGCTGACAAGAGTGTCCCAAAAATAATACAAAAAGTTATCATCATAAAGAAACATAATAATCAGTTATTTAAAATAATTATAATAATGATATCTCAAGCTCTCCTGTTTGAAAACTGATAATAGCCTGCACTACCCTAACCTGTATGTAGAACGTTGTGGGTTGTCGAAGTTATCAAGGGGGATTTGCGGGGCTCGCTGCTGGAACCTCCGGCTGCTGGAGTTCAAAGCCACATGAACAGACGTGCCATACGAACCATTAAAATATCATCTTGACTGCCAGTTTCTGCTTCATACACTCCAGAGAGACAAACGTGAAGACAACAGAGTCTAGCGTTCTCAATCTTTTTCCGTGCAACTTTTAGTAAGTTTTTAAGTAGACTACCACAACACACACACACATCTGGAAGACCCTTCAACAGGTGGAAAACGGTCAGGATGGCACGTGTGTCGAAGTGACTTTGAGAAAGGAAGAAATAAATTCTTCTAGGACTTCCAAACACATAAAAGGTGTCGGGGAACCCTCAAATAAACCAACAGAAAGCAAACATGGTTCATAGTTGAATCATACATGTTTATTTTGACTAATTTATCTGCCATAGGAAGTATCCGGTGATTGACGCATGCGTTGTTGACTGATTCTTTATTTGGATACGGCAATGGAGAACCTCTACATCAGGGTGACCAATGATATGGATTCCATCAGTGGAGGCCTCTAAGTAAGTTATGGTCGATAAGACAGGCTACAAGGCATTGCTTTGATCTAAACATAACATCACTGTGATAGTGATATTGTAATAGTGATATTAACAACTGATATTAATTGCGTTAAAATAGGCCTTATTCTGAAATGCATTTCATTTTATATAACAAGCTAATTCCGATTGGTGAAAGGCATGTGCTTCGAGTTATTTGTTACAAAATATGTATACAGTGTATGTATATAGCCTATAAACCCATTACGCGTTTTGGGAATTGCAAGGATATGGTCTGGGCTTGGTCCCTATCCGTCTTCTTTCTAGATGTTTACAAGAGAGCTCATCTTGGACCAGAAATAACTAAGTCTATATACATTACTGCAGTGTGTTCTCGAGATGCCTCTCTCTCTCTCTCTCTGCAGACTACAACAACCCTACACTAGGCACCGGGGTGGGAGAGGGGGGGGGGGGGGGTGATTCCTCCCCGAGTTAAGTGCACGTAAATTTAAGGTAAATCACTTTTTATGCACTATTCTCTATACACGCATTCTGACCTTGAATTGAAGCACGATAATGGTATGCTATTAACCCCTCTATTCGTTTGGGGGTGGAGATCACAGATTTGAAGGTGTTTTGGGGCTGTGTCCGCAGATATGCTGTATTCTGACTTTAAGTCCCTCTTAATTCCACCACTTTTACGTTGCGAAGAAACAATCAATAAGGTCGATCAACCTGTCGGTTTCAAGTGGAACAACATCTACTTTCTTTATTCTGATAGCAATAACACCCTTCTCCATGCAATGTCGTTTACAGATAGGAGCTTTTGCTCTGAGCTGGGTAAATGAGTAAATATGTTTGGATCAGGGGATTGTAAATATAAATGAAAATTATTTTAGATCTATTTTACCTTATGATCACTGGAGACAAATGTGAAACCAGTGATATGGCAGAAAACTGAAGCATATCAACGTATCACATTTCCGCAGTGAAGTTCATGAGCTGCTGGCCTTGTAACTTTCAGGGATGAAATGTGGAGAGCCAAGCTATAGGCTTTTGTAGACATGCGCAAATGGCGTACAGCGCCAAACCTACATAGTTGATTTATGGTTTCTAGAACGGTTTAATTGTATGCCCGAGTTTTCACTGTATTTTTTTAAAACAATTGGTATCCTTTTAAATATTAAACACTATCAGTAGCCACCGTCAGTTCTATCCGTATACATTTGTAAATGTCACTTTAGTGTTAGTTTCCTTACATTTAGCATCAATCCATTCCATCATTAGTTGACATTTCTTTCCTCTGTCGCGTTCGTGTGGTTGATCCCGAGGGTCGCTAGCACTAGTGGATCATATGTGGCTTACCTATTACAAGTTGTTCAATAATTTATGATATGAAGCCTACTGCATTTGAATAATAATTTAACTTCAGACCACACGTAGTAGTTTAAACCTGGAGCCTGGCGCACGGTTCACGACGACTGGACAGTTGTCATCACAGCTCCATGATTAGGTAGGATTATTAGGGTAGATTTAAAGGACTATTGATCAAACCCTATTGTACACTTTTTCCACTTTACAATAATATTTCATGGATTGAACATTTGAATTTGGCAGCTTCAGGATCAAACCATTGTTTTTTGGATTCACCAATATATATCCTGCATAAAGACTCTCCAAAACAGTGTTTCAATGTATTATTAATAAAATACTTTCCTAACCCTAAATAATATTCAAGATCAGATTATTTTTAAGTCTAACAATTGGTGCTGAAAAGGATCCTTAATATTCCGAACCGTTCTATCGTGAAGAAACACCACATTTAAAGGGATGGCTTAACATAAATGTCCTGAAACTCCTATTGAATGAAAACTCCACGAGAAAATATGTTGGCCAGCAAGTGGGAGGGGTTTCAGCGTGTTGAATTAAATGTATTCAGTGCCCGCAAGGGAACCACGCCTGCAAAGCCCGTTACCCACCTGCATAAGGTAAGTCTGAATACCAACTACTGAGAGGTGCTGAGAAATGGCGTGCATAGGGAAGGTGCACATTTCCTAAGTCTGAATCAGACCCCTGAAGCAGAGGCCATTTCTTAATCATAGCCATGGTCACGTCGTATTTACTTATTTATGACGTGCTTGACTTGGCGATGTCAATAGTGAATATGATTCTCAAGTCACATGCATTTGCTTTGGTTCAGGTAACTGATACACACGCAGAAAGAAGTGAGGAGTGGTCCTCACATGGGTAGTTGGATGATGGTGTCTAGCATTTTGAGCAGTGTGCAGTGTTCGGTAGGCTAGTACAAAAGTTGCCGATGCACTTCTTGCCTGCATGTTTTGAGACAACAAGAATAGTCTAAAAATGAAATCGAGCCAAAAAGTTACTCTTATACATTGTAGCTGTACTTGTAATGACCACTTTATTAAGATACTAACGCAATATTATGTTTTTTTTTTTTACTGATACACGAATTAATTCAACAATTAACCTTTTTTTTGTTTTGTTCACTAGCGCAATGAGCCTCGTGCATGGATGGAGATAACCCAATCTGGGTCTCTGAAATAAATACCTATTGAGGCGATGGCCACAGAGTAGTCAAATATTTGCGTGACACGCTGTCAAAAGAAATGAAGGCTTTACTGCCTCTGAAATACCCATCGCTCTCTGAGACAACAACCCAATGATTGACTGCTATGGACACTTTATAATCCGACTAATAGCTAAACAGATATACATGGGATATTTGACATGAATCTAATGGTAACGGTTTGACCTCTTTTTGGGGTCAATTCACAGAACAATTCCTATTTGTCTCCGACTGATTTGATTAAGATAAAGGGCACATGCAATTTAGATTAAAATAATAGTATTTAAGTAACTGTGTATTAATATGCATTCATTTGTGCATGCATGGATTTACAAAATGTTGAAGTTGGAAGAGGGGAAAAAATATGCAACGCTTTAGTGGGGAGGACCCATGACAAACATTTGATAATGGTGACTAATAGAAATTAATAACATAGAAGCAGTAAAATAGCGTTGGTGGAAATGTTAATTATCACATCGCAGCTCAGTTCCTTTAATTATGTATTTGAATGTTTAGGTCTAGTGTAGGCTTAATGACATGCACAAAACACGACAGCATAGCAAATACCACAGACGACCGGGCGACCAGTGGACGTTGTTAGTTTTTAAATATATATGTTTAGCTTTTTTTCCTATTGTGCTCATAGATAATCACCAACTTTTACGCAAAATCAACTATTATGCATTAGTTAACAAACTTTTGCGCATATGTTGACATGCTTAATACCCCAATGCTTACTGCCAATAATTTCCCCTTTAAAGTAAATCATATGTTGCATACATATTTAGTATGTTTTCAGACATACGTTCTTCAACACACACGTTATAGTTAGTTTTTTTGCCCGCCGAGCAAACTCACAGCCTTCCTCCTAAAAATGGGATGTAACATCATGGACCTTCACGCATTGGTAAAAAAAAAAAAGTCTTACGAGTGGAGAGGAAAAACGTGATTAACTCCCATCTTCTAACATAATAATTAAAAACATTCTAAATACGTTTTATGATTTAAGGTATAGTCTAAAAGTAGTGTGGTCACTGGGTTGTTGATTTGATAGCAGTGAATACTCAATAAGATTAACTTTTATGTTTTCGACAGCCGTTTCCTTCACCAGTGGACGGCCCTCTCTCAGAGTATCATTGCCAAGTATAACTCATATTTTAGCAAGTCTTATTTTGGGCTTAAATCTCTACCACTCTTGCCTTGTTCTGCGCTGTTCATCAGGCGCCACCTCCCGTTCCCCTGATCCGCTCTCGTTCAGGTTCTCAATCCGACATGGCTCTGTAGCGAAATTAGCCCGTATCATAACAACAGGTCGGTTCCATTACTTTTCCCCGGGACAATGGACGGCGTCGCCCCTATTCACTAATACACAGAAACCGATCCCGCGACGAAGAGGAGGAAGCGCAGCGAGCAAGGAGGGTTGTTGCGGTGCGGAGGACGTATAAAAAATGTTTCTTTATCTTATCGTATCTTTTTGGGCCTTTGAGTGATGCGTAAAAACTACCCAACTCGGATAATTGCTTTAGAGAAAGGGGCTAGTCTATGTTTGAAAATATTTTCGCTACTACCACATTTTCTAACTGTACCTAAAGGCTACATTTTATGAATTTCAATGACATTGTATTTTCGTAAATTGTGAAGCTGTGTTTGTCTATGTATTATTATCTGCAGCCTACAACATTTTTAGTGGGGCTACTTTGCCTTTAAGCCTACTTTCCCTGACTATTGTAGGTGTTGTTTGCTTATAGCAAAACTTGGGTACATTGCGATTCCATAACTCTTAGTCAGTCAGTAGAAGATATGACAGCTATACCTAACGGTTTAACTTTTGAAGTTTAAAGTACAATAACCTTTGCAATACAAATACATCTTTCTCTTCCAAGAGTTGCCTGAGGCTCGGCGCAGGCGCTCTGGCTGCTTGCTGTCACTAAAAACAATTTTCTTCACATTGGAAACTGTCACAAGTGACGTCAATCACGGGGCTCTGACCAATTAGAAGGCGGGGTGATTGTTTAGCTCCACGGGCTGCAGCGCCTACCATGAATCTCTATTCACTATCAAAGCGTCCTGCTGCTGCCGGCCAACCGAATGCGATTCCATGCAGCCACTTTAGAACTTAGAACAGTTTTTTTCCTTCTATATTTTAGTTTTTTTTCTATATTTTAGTTTTTTTTCTATATTTTTGTTTTTTTCTGTATTTTTCATTGCGATTAAAATATATTTGTCATCATCATTATTATTTTGCATGCTGTCAAGTTATTCTAGAATTAGGAGTAATGAGCATGGATGTTTTGGGAAACCATGTGATGTACCCTACGATTTCCAAACGGAACACGGCGCTGAGATTAGTTGACTTGGCAGGGGCGTACCACCATCACCATCATCACCACCATACCCCTCAGAGCGTGACAGGCTTCCCGGGGTTCAGCAGCCATCCACACTCAATGGCTCACTCGCACCCTGGGGAGATTACTGCGGAACCCCGCCTGGGGCCGAGTCCATTCGGGCCAGAACACATGGGGCACTCCGCGGCCCTCAAAATCAGCCCAGCCCATCATTACCCACACCACCATCACCACCACAATCATCATATGGCAGGCCACAGTGAAGTGGTCTCCAGTCAAACGGGAGCTTTTGGCCCGGTGCATGCGGCTCCAGTCCCCTATTCCATGTCCCACACGGCCCAGGCGTTATCCGCAGCCACAGGTAGGGATTTCCTCATTCGGAGAGATCTGACAGCTCAAGCCATGCCGGTACTGACCGACCAGAGCCCCGGATCAACCTCTCATCACGGAATGTTTGTCTCAACAACAGGTAGCTATCCGGGACACTACGGCCATCACCCTGATGCTGGTAGCCATGCCCTCTTCTCCGGACTCCACCATGAGCAGTCTTCTAGCGGAGCACCAGGTGGCCAGGCCATGAATGGACAAATAAGGTTAGGAATACCTAGCGAAATGTACGTTAGGTCTGATCACTTGAGTCAAGTGGCGAGCTCCAGGGCTGATCCGTTCTCTGCCTCGACATTACATGGCTACGGCGGTCTGAACCATCTGAACATGAACCTCAGCGCCCACCACCACGGAGCCGGTGCATTCTTCCGCTACATGAGGCAGCCGATAAAGCAAGAACTAATCTGCAAGTGGCACGAACCGGAACACTCGGCGAAAAAACTCTGCTCCAAAACTTACGGCACGATGCACGAGCTGGTAACGCATGTGACGGTTGATCACGTCGGTGGCCCGGAGATGGCTAACCATATCTGCTTCTGGGAAGAGTGCCCGAGAGAAGGAAAACCATTTAAAGCCAAGTACAAACTTGTAAATCATATCAGAGTACACACCGGAGAGAAACCATTTCCATGTCCCTTCCCCGGCTGTGGAAAAGTATTTGCCCGATCGGAGAACCTGAAGATCCACAAGAGGACTCACACAGGTAAGTGGCTTTATTTACATTTCAGAGGCACCCTTAAATAATGCAACCCTCAAACGTTTGTAGAGGTTACGATTTGAATTTTCTGCAATCATTAATGGCTTGAACACCATTCCACATTAGAGCTAAATTCACATTTCTGTTCGATGTTGCATTTAAATGAAATATTATTTGTAAAGCTATGCTGTACATTAGCCACAATATAAAATAAAGGGAAACAAATATTATTTGTAATTTCATAATGGTCAAATTCAACGAGTGATTCCTTAAAGCATTATTTATCTGATATATATATATATATATATATATATATATATTTTTTTTTTAAATGTTTATAAATGTAACATTTTGATCATGGAATTTCAAATCAACAATATCTAGGGTACCCACATGTTGGCATAAAATTGAGCGTAATGTAAATATTACGCAATAGTTAGTGGGTTGTTGGTCGATTTAATGTCCGACGTGTTTGTTGTGAGTTGTTCAAGTGGTCCAGAGTTGTGCATAGATAATACTAGGCGGGTAAAGCTAGGAAAGTTCTCTCACTCAGGCGTTTGACGTGTGCACTCTCTTGTTTATGCCAAAGCATGCCGTCAGAAAAGAGACTGAGGCCTACACGGACTGTTCTGTCCGACTGTTGCTTTGCCTACTGTGGGGACATGGAATCAAACACGTCAGAGAGAAGGTGTTGCTTACTGTTCTGAAATCTCACATAGCAGCGGTAGTAGCTATGTAGTGGAGTGGAAATACAGGGCTGTTTCTGACCTGTTGCTGGAGCCAGTATATTTTATATATATATATATATATATATATATATATATAGTATAGGTAGTAGTAGTAGTGGCAGTAGTGGTATTTATATGTATATATCGCTGCCATGCACAACCTGTGGATATATTTGAAAGATATATACTGTACCTTGATTTTGTCAAAGAGACTCTGTTCAGATATGTTGTTGAGCCTGGAACTGAATAGTCAACTAGAATTATAATAATAATACAAATTATACCTATTTTTGAGGAATCATGACTCATGGCTAAGAAAACAAAACAACACACAGTGGGTCAATGTTATAATTTCCATCTGTCTTTCTTCTTCTTCTTTTCTTCTTCTTATTAAATATGTGATTAATAATGAGTTCATCTTATTTTTACTATTTACTATATATATATATATATATATATATATATATATATATATATATATATATAATTGATGTACTTTTAATAATTGTAGCCATTATCATTCATTGTTATCATTGGCTATTAGAGGTAGGGTGTATTGTAGTAATATCAGTAGTAGTTGTAGCAGTAGTTGTGGTGGTAGTAGTAGCAGTAGTTTTAGTAAAAGTAGTAGTGGTAGTAGTAGTAGTAGTAGTAGTGGTAGTAGTAGTAGTAGTAGTAGTAGTGGTAGTAGTAGTAGTAGTAGTGATGGTGGTGATGGTGGTAGTAGTATTAGTAGTAGGGGTAGGGGTAGAAGTAGTAGTAGTAGTAGTAGTGTTAGTAGTAGTGGTAATAGTAGATGTAGTAGTAGTAGTAGTAGTAGTAGTAGAAGAGCAGGAGTAGTAGCAGTAGTAGTAGTAGTAGTAGTAGTAGTTATAGTACTAGCAGTAGTAGAAGAGCAGTAGTAGTAGTAGTAGTAGTAGAAGTAGTAGTAGTAGTACTAGCAGTAGTAGTAGTAGTAGTAGTTATAGTACTAGCAATAGTAGAAGAGCAGTAGTAGTAGTAGTAGTAGTAGTAGTAGCAGAAGTTTTAGCATTAGTACTAGCGGTAATAGTAGTAGTAGCAGTAGTAGCTGCATAAGTACAAGTAGTAGTAGTAGTAGCAGTTGTGGTGGTATTGGTGGTGGTAGTAGTAGCAGAAGTCTTAGTAGTTGTAGTAGTAGTATCAGTTCTAGCAGTAGAAGTCTTATAAGTAGTAGTAGTCTTAGTAGTTGTAGTAGTAGTATCAGTTCTAGTAGTAGTACTAGTAGTAGCAGTAGTAGTAGTTGTAGTAGTAGTATCAGTTCTAGTAGTAGTAGTTGTAGTAGTAGTTCTAGTAGTAGTAGTGGTAATAATGGTAGTAGTAGTAGTAGCAGCAGCAGTTTTAGTTCTAGAAGTAATTTTCATATTAGTAGTAGTAGTAATAGTTTTAGCAGTGGTGGTGATAGTAGTAGTAGTAAGGGTAATGATAGTAGTTGAAGAAGTTGTAGTTGTAGTAGTAGTGTTAGTAGTAGTAGAAGTAGTAGCAGGAGAAGTAGTAATGGTGGCGTTAGTAGTAGTAGTAGTTGTGGTGGTAGTAGTAGTAGTAGTGGTGGTAGTTGAGGGTGGTAGTAGTTGTTGTAGTACTAGCATTAGTTGTAGTAGTATTAGTGGTAGTGGTATTAGTAGTATTAGTAGTGGTGTTAGTAGTAGTAGTTGTGGTGGTAGTTGTAGTAGTAGTGGTGGTAGTTGAGGATGGTAGTAGTAGTTGTAGTACTAGCATTAGTTGTAGTGGTAGTGGTAGTGGTGGTTGTTTCAGTAGTAGTTGTAGTACTAGCATTAGTTGTAGTAGTATTAGTGGTAGTGGTAGTATAAGTTTTAGTAGTAGAAGCAGCATTAGCAGCAATTAGTAGTAGTTATAGTACTAGCAGTGGCAGTAGTAGCAGCATTAATAGTAGTAGTAGTAGTAGTAGTGGTAGTAGTAGTAGTGGTGGTAGTAGTGGTAGTAGCAGCATTAGTAGTAGTAGTAGTAGTAGTAGTATTAGTAGTAGTTGTTGTAGTGGTTTTAGCATTAGTACTAGCAGTAAAATTAGTAGTAGTTATAGTACTAGCAGTGACAGTAGTAGCAGCATTAGTAGTAGTAGTAGTAGTAGTAGTAGTAGCAGCATTAGTAGTAGCAGCATTAGTAGTAGTAGTAGTAGTAGTATTAGCGTTAGTACTAGCAGTAGTAGTGGTGGTAGTAGTAGTAGTAATAGTACTAGCAGTCATAGTAGTACCAGCATTAGTAGTAGTATTAGTAGTAGTAGTAGTAGTTGTTGTAGTTGTTGTTGTAGTAGTAATATTACTAGCAGTAGTAGTAGCAGCAGTAATAGTAGCAGTAGTAGCAGTAGTATTAGCGTTAGTACTAGCAGTAATAGTAGTAGTAGTAGTACTAGCAGTAGTAGTAGTAGTTATAGTACTAGCAGTAGTAGAAGAGCAGTAGTAGTAGTAGTAGAAGCCATAGTAGTAGTAGTAGTAGTAGTTATAGTACTAGCAGTAGTAGAAGAGCAGGAGTAGTAGTAGCAGTAGTCGTCGTAGAAGTAGTATCAGAAGTATTAGCATTAGTACTAGCGGTAATAGTAGTAGTACTAGTAGTAGTTGCATAAGTACTAGCAGTAGTAGTAGTAGCAGTTGTAGTGGTATTGGTGGTGGTAGTAGTAGCATAAGTCTTAGTAGTTGTAGTAGTAGTATCAGTTCTAGTAGTAATAGTCATAGAAGTAGTAGTAGTCTTAGTAGTTGTAGTAGTAGTATCAGTTCTAGTAGTAATAGTCATAGAAGTAGTAGTAGTAGTCTTAGTAGGTGTAGTATTAGTATCAGTTCTAGTAGTAGTAGTAGTAGTAGTAGTAGTAGCAGTAGTAGTAGTAGTAGTAGTAGTAGTAAGATTAGTAGTAGTAGTCTTAGTAGTTGTAGTAGTAGTATCAGTTCTAGTAGTAGTAGTTGTAGTAGTAGTAGTGGTTCTAGTAGTAGTAGTGGTGGTAATAGTGGTAGTAATATTAGTAGTAGTAGTACTAGCAGTCTTAGTAGTTGTATTAGTAGTATCAGTTCTAGTAGTTGTGGTAGTAGTTCTAGTAGTAATAGTGGTAATTGTGGTAGTAGTAGTAGTAGCAGCAGTTTAAGTTCTAGAAGTAATTTTCATATTAGTAGTAGTAGTAATAGTTTTAGTAGTAGTAGTAGTGGTGGTGATAGTAGTAGTAGTGGTAATGATAGTAGTAGAAGTAGTTGTAGTTGTAGTAGTAGTTTTTTAGTAGTAGTAGAAGTAGTTGCAGGAGAAGTAGTAGTGGTGGTGTTAGTAGTAGTAGTAGTACTAGCATTAGTTGTAGTAGTAGTGGTGGTGGTGGTTGTTTCAGTAGTAGTTGTAGTACTAGCATTAGTTGTTGTAATATTACTAGCAGTAGTAGTAGAGGCAGCAGTAGTAGTAGCAGTAGTAGCAGTAGCAGTAGTTGCAGTTGTATTAGCGTTAGTACTAGCAGTAATAGTAGTAGTAGTTGTAGTAGTAGGTATAGAACTAGCAGTAGTAGTAGTAGTAGTAGTAGTAGTTATAGTACTAGCAGTAGTAGAAGACCAGGAGTAGTAGCAGTAGTAGTAGTAGTAGTAGTAGCAGGAGTATTAGCATTAGTACTAGCGGTAATAGTAGTAGTAGTAGTAGTAGTAGCTGTACTAGTAGTAGTAGCAGTTGTGGTTGTATTGGTGGTGGTAGTAGTAGCAGAAGTCAGTAGTAGTAGTTGTAGTAGTAGTATCAGTCCTAGTAGTAGTAGTTGTAGTAGTAGTTCTAGTAGTAGTAGTGGTAATAGTGGTAGTACTAGTAGTAGCAGCAGTTTTAGTTCTAGAAGTAATTTTCATATTAGTAGTAGTAGTAATAGTTTTAGTTAGTAGTAGCAGTAGCAGTTGTAGTAGTAGTAGTTGTAGAAGTAGTAGTAGTAGTCTTAGTAGTTGTAGTAGTAGTATCAGTTCTAGTAGTAGTAGTAGTAGTAATAGTAGTAGTAGTAGTAGCAGTAGAAGTAGTAGTTCTAGTAGTAGTAGTGGTAATAGTGGTAGTAGTAGTAGTAGCAGCAGTTTTAGTTCTAGAAGTAATTTTCATATTAGTAGTAGTAGTAATAGTTTTGGTAGTAGTAGTAGTGGTGGTGATATTAGTACTAGTAGGGGTAATGACAGTAGTAGAAGTAGTTGTAGTAGTGGTAGTTTTAGTAGTAGTAGAAGTAGTTGCAGGATAAGTAGTAGTGGTGGTGTTAGTAGTGGTAGTTGTGGTGGTAGTAGTAGTAGTAGTGGTAGTAGTAGTGGTAGATGTAGTGGTAGAAGTAGTGGTGGTAGTTGGGGGTGGTAGTAGTAGTTGTAGTACTAGCATTAGTTGTAGTAGTAGTGGTGGTGGTGGTTGTTTTAGTAGTAGTTGTAGTACTAGCATTAGTTGTAGTAGTATTACTGGTGGTGGTAGTAGTGGTGGTGGTAGTTGGGGGTGGGAGTAGTAGTTGTAGTACTAGCATTAGTTGTAGTAGTAGTGGTGGTGGTGGTTGTTTTAGTAGTAGTTGTAGTACTAGCATTAGTTGTGGTAGTAGTGGTGGTGGTGGTTGTTTCAGTAGTAGTTGTAGTACTAGCATTAGTTGTAGTAGTATTAGTGGTAGTGGTAGTAGAAGTTTTAGTAGTATTAGCAGCATTAGTAGTCATAGTAGTAGTAGTGGTGCTAGTGGTGGTGGTTTTGGTGGTGTTGATGGTAGTAGTAGTGGTGGTAGTAGTAGTGGTGGTTATTGGTGGTGGTAGTAGTAGTGGTAGTAGTAGTGGTGGTAATTGGTGGTGGTAGTAGTAGTTGTAGTACTAGCATTAGTTGTTGTAGTAGTAGTAGTAACAGCATTAGTACTAGCAGTAGTAGTAGTAGCAGCATTAGTACTAGCAGTAGTTTGAGTAGTAGTAGTTGTAGTATTGGTAAGAGAAGTAGCTGTAGTTTTAGCAGTGGTATTAGTAGTAGTAGTAACAGCATTAGTACTAGCAGTAGTAGTAGTAGTAGCAGCATTAGTACTAGCAGTAGTTTGAGTAGTAGTAGTTGTAGTATTGGTAAGAGTAGTAGCTGTAGTTTTAGCAGTGGTATTAGTAGTAGTAGTAACATCATTAGTACTAGCAGTAGTAGTAGTAGTAGTAGTAGTAGTAGTTGTAGTTTTGGTAAGAGTTGTAGCTGTAGTTTTAGCAGTGGTAGCAGTAGTAGTAGTAACAGCATTAGTACTAGCAGTAGTAGTAGTAGTAGTTGTTGTAGTAGTAGTTTGATTAGTATTAGTTGTAGTATTTGTAAGAGTAGTAGCTGTAGTTTTAGCAGTGGTATTAGTAGTAGTAGTAACAGCATTAGTACTAGCATTAGTAGTAGTAGCAGCAGCATTAGTACTAGCAGTAGTAGTAGTTGTTGTAGTAGTAGTAGTTTGAGTAGTAGTTGTAGTATTGGTAAGAGTAGTAGCTGTAGTTTTAGCAGTGGTATTAGTAGTAGTAGTAACAGCATTAGTACTAGCAGTTGTAGTAGTAGTAGTAGTAGTAGTAGTTGTAGTATTGGTAAGGGTAGTAGCTGTAGTTTTAGTAGTGGTATTAGTAGTAGTAGTAACAGCATTAGTACTAGCAGTAGTAGTAGTAGTAGTAGTAGTAGTTGTAGTATTGGTAAGAGTAGTAGCTGTAGTTTTAGTAGTGGTATTAGTAGTAGTAGTAACAGCATTAGTACTAGCAGTAGTAGTAGTAGTAGCAGGGATAATGATAGTAGTAGTAATAGCAGCAGTAGTATTGGTAAGAGTAGTAGCTGTAGTTTTAGCAGTAGTGGTAGTAGCAACTGTAGTTTTAGCAGTGGTATTAGTAGTAGTAGTAATAGGCTATAAGTGGGGCTGTAACAGTGTAATGGGTAGGGTTTAGCTGGAGCACTGACCTGCTTCTCCAGCCTGTCTAATCCCCTACCTGCTTGATATGTGTAATGGAGTTTACTGTTCTGATTTCAATGTACTACATTTTGACCTAAGTAAGAAGCCTTCCTTAATTAAGGCCTTTGAAAACGATGCGTCAGTTCAGCATCTAATATGACTCTGACTACTTTATGCTGAATCCATTCATGCCTCCGCATGTATTATTCATATCATTTGCTCACATTACTTAAGTAGAAATCTGTTAAATGATTTGTGCATGTGTTGACTCCCAAGACCCCTGGTCCAGGGTATCATGTTTAAAACCTACCCGGATCTGTGGTTATGACTGGGCTTCCCCTGGGGTGTGTTCCCGAGACGTGTTCGTGTACTACACTAATATCCCTGATTGCCTCTCAGTCCAACAGCTGAAGGTCAAATTGATATTCAACGTGCCCGTGCCATTAGAATGGAGTAATTATATATTCTCTCTTGCTATGCCTATAGCTGCCTGACTACATGGCCTTGCATTAGAGGAATCAGCATAGTAGGATTTCAAAGTAATTAGTTCAACCGTTGTGTTTTTGCCAGATCATGCTGCATAGGCTACATGTCCTAAGGGCTAGATATTACAGGATAATCAAGACAAATGTTGTTTTATTTACATTAATTTCCTCCCCTTAGGTGCATGGTTGAAATGGCCAATGTTGAAATAGGAGGCTACATTTCAATTAGGGCCATAACTACTTGTTTAGGTTTTACAGAGTTTGTTTAATAGGAAAATAGAAGTTCCATATGCAACCAATTCAAATCCTGTAGATGATCATCAATAAAAACATGTTTTCAATGGAACTAACAGTATGCTGTCCTAAAGCAAGTCAGCTGGTTCATTGGGCTGTCCTAAAGGAACTCAGCTGGTTCATTGGGCTGTCCTAAAGGAACTCAGCTCTTCATTGGGCTGTCCTAAAGGAACTCAGCTCTTCATTGGGCTGTCCTAAAGGAACTCAGCTCTTCATTGGGCTGTCCTAAAGGAACTCAGCTCTTCATTGGGCTGTCCTGAAGGAACTCAGCTCTTCATTGGGCTGTCCTGAAGGAACTCAGCTCTTCATTGGGCTGTCCTGAAGGAACTCAGCTCTTCATTGGGCTGTCCTGAAGGAACTCAGCTCTTCATTGGATCAAGTACAATAGGCAATACACTAAAGGCCAATATGGTTTTATTTGACATAACTCATGTCACATGTGGCCATGCATCACCAACCCCAAAATAAAGCAGCTGTTTTGATTTATGCTTTTGGGTTTTCTGGATCCTAACTTTTGTTCACTTATTTCAGGTGAGAAACCCTTCAAATGTGAGTTTGACGGCTGCGACCGACGTTTCGCCAACAGCAGTGACCGGAAGAAGCACTCCCACGTGCACACCAGCGATAAGCCGTACAACTGCAAAGTGAGAGGCTGTGACAAATCCTACACACACCCCAGCTCTCTCAGAAAACACATGAAAGTGCACTGCAAGTCTCCACCACCAAGTTCTGGCTACGAGTCTTCAACTCCGTCATTAGTGTCCCCATCATCGGACTTAGGCCGAGAGCCAGGGGCCTCGTCGCTCTCAGAACCAGCACCCTCGTCCCAACCCGCCAATTTAAGTGAGTGGTACGTCTGTCATAGTTCTGGTGCGAGCGGAACTCAGACACCTCCCAGCGGCTCCTCCAGCCCTGATCCCGGGGATGAGACGCACTACAGACACCCGGAGCCAAGGGACGCTTTCTAACCAAAACTGGCCCAGAAAATCATTCTAAAAGTTATTGAAGATATTTTCCAATATACCCGCGGACTTACAAAATTAACACATCGAAAAGGTCTGTTTTCTAAGGCCCAAATCATTCAATGTACTGTCTGGCATATCGGACAAATTAGACACTGCCAAATGTATCTTGTGATAGCTCTCTTCTATCCCAATGTGTTTGGAAAAACATGTATTATTCTCGTACTCGGTTATTGTACGCATGTATTTTGCTGTATTACTTTGTAAATCGAGTTTTGACTTCAATATCTTTTTAATTTATTTTTTGAATCTGACATGAGCATTTTTGTATTATCGAACCAAAGTGTTTCAATATATTAAAAAAATGTATATTTGTAAATTGATACGTTTCGATGTGTAGGTGGTAACAGTCATTTTGTAAGCTTTGGTATTTCGGCAATTTTTTTATTGTTTGCTACACTTATTTGTATAAATTAAATAATTGAAACGTTTGGAGTTTCACGCAAGAAAATGTGTCTCCATTTGTGATGGTCTATTCTATTGATTGACTCGTTTTCATATAGTCTATTTGATATTATTACATTCAATTCATAAATGTTTTGTCAACGTGGGCATTTTGTGATTTTGTAATTCTTGTCCATATTTGTTAGTAATGCATTTTTATTAAAATGTGATCCTATCGAGAAAATACACTCGAAATGTGTACCAAACTGCCTTGTAATTTGTCAGTATTTTGAATAAATCGTGTATGATAAAAAAATGTAATTTTCCTTTTCTGGGCCTTGACTTTTTAATATTGATAGAGACGTAAAACAACGAATTTATTCGAATACTATCCGGGTACTGTTAACCAATACATGACAGGGCGCTCTAAAACGCCTGGAATCTCACATGATGTACTCATGTATAACAAGACAGCAGAGACGAATAACGCCAGTCTTTTTAAATGGAGCCGTGAGACCAAACACGTTTCTATCACTATATTCAACAGCGAGCCTTTCTGCCATTCTGTGGTTTATTTAATCTCAGGTACCATCTATAACAGAACCCGGCGTACGGGTTGAAAACATGTTGGACCCATATTAGACAACATACACGTTTAGATTTTTGTTTCGTTTGAACAATGTTAATGTTTTATTTTTTGCTGTAATGTTCTACTGCTTTAGGCTCTTGCCAACGTTTAGCCGTAAAAACCATAAAGACACTTTGAAAATAAGCCATTGTCCTCGGGGTTGTACTTAGCATTAGTTTACTCTAAACTTACATCATCCCTGAACACTGGAAAATCACAAAACAATTCTTTAAAAGAAAATCCAGATTTTATTTTGTGAAAATATTCTTCACTGGTCATGTCCATGTCTTATTTGTGTGGGATCTATTTTTCTCTTAGATAAAGTGAGGTTTTCTGCAGGGGAGATGCGGGCAGGGTTTGATGAAAGGCTCGTATATTCTCATCCAGACTTCAAAGATCTTTTAACACAAAGAGCCATTTCTTCATGACGGTGAGTCCTCACGGTGAATTAAGATTTCTATAGCAATAGCCGAGTCAAACTCGAATAATATGGGGCCATGGCCGAGGACTTCAGCGCCTCTTCAAAAGAATGTAATATTTGCTGCCCATGGGGTAGGAAACGGTCATCTATGGTCTTTCTATTCAATATAAAGAGAAAATGTTCTTTTGCTATATTTTTACAACTATCAAAAGAGAAGCCGATAGAATTACGCACGTATTCTCAGAATAATAGACTTGCATTGCAAAGCTGCTTGGATGCGTCCTGTGAACTTACTGTGGGTTCTGTGAACTGAAGACTGCGTTTACTGGGTTCTGCTTTCTTTAAGAAGAGCAGCGTATAAGCTACGTGTTTGGTGTTGAGGGGAATGGGCACGACCATGTAAACAGTGTTTTTTAGAGATCTCCAAATAGATGAAGTTTCCTATGTGACTGAGCTAATTGTAGTGCACACGGGCGTTTAGGCTAGCTAACATGTAATAGCATTATGCTTCTAATAACATGAACATTCCTCTTATTAAAAACATATACAATAATAGCCTATCAACGGGTTTTTGTCTTCATTTATTCCATAATTTCAAACATACACCAAGCACTGTTATGCACTAATTAAGACATGCACATAAATTATTTTACGAGGATCTGAGGCATATTTTGTCGTAAAGAGGCATAGAGTCTGCAGAACCGGCTGCAGAACATAAGCCATTCTGAGGCACGAACAAGGCGGGAGTCCCCAATGCCTGATACGTTTAGATGTTTGTTCATTTGGTGCTTGTATTTACTCTGTCCAAGTGCCCCACATAAAATAATGAATAATTAGCACTACAACCAAACGGTGGATTCCTCTCCTTAACATCAGCTCTTGTGCCTGAATTGGTTAAAATATAGTTTAGTCTCAATTGAAGCCAAGAGTCTTTGAAGCAGGACATAATATCTGAGTGATTCTACCATTCTTCCAAAGACGCAGATAACACGGGAAGACTTCTTTGTCCCGGATGTGTTCGACCAATCTTTGTTGCACCGTCCAAATCTTATAGTTCCAGCCGTCAAAGATGAAACAAGGACTGACGACGGAATGGTATAAAAAAAAGTATAATTTTTTAAAATTGAACTCTGCAAGTCAGTTAAGAACAAATTCGTATTTACAATGACATTGTTCAGGAGAAGAACGTGTTAGATTTTTACATAGTCGGCACGGGGACTCAATACGGCAACCTTCCGGTTACTGACCTAACCCTCTGACCACTAGGCTATGTGTCTCTGTAAAAAACAAAAAACACCCACAAATCCAGTTGTTTCAATTAATTATTATAAAGTAACTGGTTCCACAGCCTTTTTCTGTGTCCTGAACTTTTCTGTCCAAGTGTTACCTGAGCAAAAACACAATCGGTCTCCCAAATTTAGCTCCAACTTCATAAAGCGTTGGCAAAAATAAAAATGTAAAATGTTGCGTTTGCTCAACTTGTGTCATATGTTCAATCAACAATAAATTATTATTTGGGAATTTTAACAAAAAAAAGTATATGCAGCTTCTGACACAACCTGCTAATAACATAGAATGTTTCCAACTTATATATTTGACGATATTGTCAGTAATTATTTATTATTACCCAACATGAATTCACCTGGGATTTGACATCACAACCTCTTGGTTCACTGCATCCCGATGTGCCAGCTACACCACTATGTCTGCATCAATTGTAAATTAACCTGATGATTCTCTCATCTTTGATTTGATGGACTTATTTAATCAAAATAACTTTCCTCAGTATAGTTGTCTAATGTCGGAGCGTATAACTCTGTTGTAGCGTTACTCCTTAAACACTATGATATATCAAATATTTGTTCTTGAGTGTACTTTAAACAGAGCTGAGATTTTACTTTGAAGTGCAAAGTGTATCAAAACAAGTGTAATGATTCATTGACAGCGCCACGGTGACATAGCAGGAACTTCAGAATGCTGTGCACCAACAGGTTGTGAGTTCTAATCCCAGGTAAAGTTATGTTTAAAATAATTTACGGAACAAATAAACAAGCATAGAATGATCATAGGTGTAAGATAAATGCAGGGCAGATACACAAATAATAATTTAGAATTGAATGAACATATGAGAAAAGTTGAGCAAACACATCTTAAAATTGACTGAACTTGTGCCTACTAAACATTTTAAATTCATGTAACACTTTGAATAAAAACTGAGTAGACAAAAAAAGCCTGTGAAACCAGTTAATATTTAGTTGAAAAAACAACTTAATTCATACATCATAGCCTACAAGTCTGTTATTATACTAGACGAGGGAAGCTGAGAGCACATATGTAACTCATACATATCTGTCATTACATTAGACTAGGGAAGCCCAGAGCACGTATGTAACTCATACATATCTGTCATTACATTAGACGAGGGAAGCTGAGAGCACATATGTAACTCATGCATATCTGTCATTACATTAGACTAGGGAAGCCCAGAGCACGTATGTAACTCATACATATCTGTCATTACATTAGACGAGGGAAGCTGAGAGCACATATGTAACTCATACATATCTGTCATTACATTAGACTAGGGAAGCTGAGAGCACATATTTAACTCATACATATCTGTCTTTACATTAGACTAGGGAAGCGCAGAACACGTATTTAACTCATACATATGTCATTACATTAGACTAGGGAAGCCCAGAGTGTGTCTTTAACTCATACATATGTCATTACAGTAGACTAGGGAAGCCGCGAGCACATATTTAACTCATACATATCTGTCTTTACATTAGACTAGGGAAGCCCAGAGCACATATTTAACTCATACATATCTGTCTTTACATTAGACTAGGGAAGCCCAGAGCACGTATTTAACTCATACATGTCTGTCTTTACATTTGACTAGGGAAGCTGAGAGCACATATTTAACTCATACATATCTGTCTTTACATTAGACTAGGGAAGCCCAGAGCATGTATGTAACTCATACATATCTGTCATTACATTAGACTAGGGAAGCCCATAGCACATATTTAACTCATACATATCTGTCATTGCATTAGACTAGGGAAGCTGAGAGCACATATGTAACTCATACATATCTGTCTTTACATTAGACTAGGGAAGCGCAGAACATGTATTTAACTCATACATATGTCATTACATTAGACTAGGGAAGCCGCGAGCACATATTTAACTCATACATATCTGTCTTTACATTAGACTAGGGAAGCCCAGAGCACATATTTAACTCATACATATCTGTCTTTACATTAGACTAGGGAAGCCCAGAGCACGTATTTAACTCATACATGTCTGTCTTTACATTTGACTAGGGAAGCTGAGAGCACATATTTAACTCATACATATCTGTCTTTACATTAGACTAGGGAAGCCCAGAGCATGTATGTAACTCATACATATCTGTCATTACATTAGACTAGGGAAGCCCATAGCACATATTTAACTCATACATATCTGTCTTTACATTAGACTAGGGAAGCCCAGAGCACGTATTTAACTCATACATATCTGTCTTTACATTAGACTAGGGAAGCCCAGAGCACGTATTTAACTCATACATATCTGTCATTGCATTAGACTAGGAAAGCCAAGTGCACGTATTCAACTCATACATATGTCATTACATTAGACTAGGGAAGCCCAGAGTGTGTCTTTAACTCATACATATGTCATTACATTAGACTAGGGAAGCTGAGAGCACATGTGTAACTCATACATATCTGTCTTTACATTAGACTAGGAAAGCCCAGAGCACGTATTTAACTCATACATATGTCATTACATTAGACTAGGGAAGCTGAGAGCACATATTTAACTCATACATATCTGTCTTTACATTAGACTAGGGAAGCCCAGAGCACGTATTTAACTCATACATATGTCATTACATTAGACTAGGGAAGCCCAGAGTGTGTCTTTAACTCATACATATGTCATTACATTAGACTAGGGAAGCCCAGAGCACGTATTTAACTCATACATGTCTATCACAGTTTACAGTCACCCCTTTATAGCTTTGTTGAGGATATCACAGTTTACAGTCACCCCTTTATAGCTTGGTGAGGATATCACAGTTTACAGTCACCCCTTTATAGCTTGGTGAGGATATCACAGTTTAGAGTCACCCCTTTATAGCTAGGTGAGGATATCACAGTTTAAAGTCACCCCTTTATAGCTTGGTGAGGATATCACAGTTTAGAGTCACCCCTTTATAGCTTGGTGCGGATTTCACAGTTTACAGTCACCCCTTTATAGCTTGGTGAGGATATCACAGTTTACAGTCACCCCTTTATAGCTTTGTGAGGATATCACAGTTTACAGTCACCCCTTTATAGCTTAGTGAGGATATCACAGTTTAGAGTCACCCCTTTATAGCTTGGTGAGGATATCACAGTTTACAGTCACCCCTTTATAGCTTAGTGAGGATATCACAGTTTAGTCACCCCTTTATAACTTGGTGAGGGAATCACAGTAGTTGAGTCACCATAAAGTTGACTTCCTAAATGGCACTCTATTGCCTACAAAGTCCACTACTTTGACCAGAGCACAATGTTCCCTGTTAGAAATGTGTTCACTCTAGAGGGGAAGGCTGGATGGACAGTGTGAATGAGAATGCCGGTTGGACAGCGTGATGGAGAAGACTAGTTGGACAGCGTGATGAGGAAGACTGGTTGGACAGCGTGATGGGGAAGGCTGGATAGACAGCGTGAATGAGAAGACTGGTTAGACAGCGTGAATGAGAAGGCTGGTTAGACAGCGTGAATGAGGAAGGCTGGTTAGACAGCGTGAATGAGAAGGCTGGTTGGACAGCGTGAATGAGGAAGGCTGGTTAGACAGCGTGAATGAGGAAGGCTGGTTAGACAGCGTGAATGAGAAGGCTGGTTGGACAGCGTGATGGGGAAGGCTGGTTAGACAGCATGAATGAGGAAGGCTGGTTGGACAGCATGAATGAGAAGACTGGTTGGACAGCGTGAATGAGGAAGACTGGTTAGACAGCGTGAATGAGGAAGGCTGGTTGGACAGCGTGAATGAGAAGGCTGGTTGGACAGCGTGAATGAGAAGGCTGGTTGGACAGCGTGAATGAGAAGGCTGGTTGGACAGCATGAATGAGAAGACTGGTTGGACAGCGTGAATGAGAAGACTGGTTAGACAGCGTGAATGAGAAGGCTGGTTGGACAGCGTGAATGAGAAGGCTGGTTGGACAGCGTGAATGAGAAGGCTGGTTGGACAGCGTGATGGGGAAGGCTGGTTAGACAGCATGAATGAGAAGACTGGTTGGACAGCGTGAATGAGAAGACTGGTTGGACAGCGTGAATGAGAAGGCTGGTTGGACAGCGTGAATGAGAAGGCTGGTTGGACAGCGTGAATGAGAAGGCTGGTTGGACAGCTTGAATGAGAAGACTGGTTGGAGAGCGTGAATGAGAAGACTGGTTGGACAGCGTGAATGAGAAGACTGGTTGTACAGCGTGAGTGAGAAGGCTGGTTGGACAGCATGAATGAGAAGACTGGTTGGGCAGCGTGAATGAGAAGACTGGTTAGACAGCATGAATGAGAAGACTGGTTGGACAGCATGAATGAGAAGACTGGTTGGACAGCGTGAATGAGAAGACTGGTTGGACAGCGTGAATGAGAAGACTGGTTGGACAGCGTGAATGAGAAGACTGTTTGGACAGCGTGAATGAGAAGACTGGTTGGACAGCGTGATGGGGAAGACTGGTTGGACAGCGTGAATGAGGAAGACTGGTTAGACATTGTGAATGAGGAAGGCTGGTTGGACAGCGTGAATGAGAAGGCTGGTTAGACAGCGTGAATGAGGAAGGCTGGTTGGACAGCGTGAATGAGAAGGCTGGTTAGACAGCGTGAATGGGAAGGCTGGTTGGACAGCGTGAATGAGTAGGCTGGTTGGACAGCGTGAATGAGAAGGCTGGTTGGACAGCGTGAATGAGAAGGCTGGTTGGACAGCATGAATGAGAAGACTGGTTGGACAGCGTGAATGAGGAAGGCTGGTTAGACAGCATGAATGAGAAGGCTGGTTGGACAGCGTGAATGAGAAGGCTGGTTGGACAGCGTGAATGAGAAGGATGGTTGGACAGCGTGAATGAGAAGGCTGGTTTGACAGCGTGAATGAGAAGACTGTTTGGACAGCGTGAATGAGAAGGCTGGTTGGACAGCGTGAATGAGAAGGCTGGTTGGACAGCGTGTATGAGAAGGCTGGTTGGACAGCGTGATGGGGAAGGCTGGTTAGACAGCGTGAATGAGAAGACTGGTTGGACAGCGTGAATGAGAAGGCTGGTTGGACAGTGTGAATGAGAAGACTGGTTGGACAGCGTGAATGAGAAAGCTGGTTGGACAGCGTGAATGAGAAGACTGGTTGGACAGCGTGAATGAGAAGGCTGGTTGGACAGCGTGAATGAGAAGACTGGTTGGAGAGCGTGAATGAGAAGACTGGTTGGACAGCGTGAATGAGAAGACTGGTTGTACAGCGTGAATGAGAATGCTGGTTGGACAGCATGAATGAGAAGACTGGTTGGACAGCGTGAATGAGAAGACTGGTTAGACAGCGTGAATGAGAAGACTGGTTGGACAGCGTGAATGAGAAGACTGGTTGGACAGCGTGAATGAGAAGACTGGTTGGACATCGTGAATGAGAAGACTGGTTGGACAGCGTGAATGAGAAGACTGTTTGGACAGCGTGAATGAGAAGACTGGTTGGACAGCGTGAATGAGAAGGCTGGTTGGACAGCGTGAATGAGAATACTGGTTGGACAGCGTGAATGAGAAGACTGGTTGGAGAGCGTGAATGAGAAGACTGGTTGGACAGCGTGAATGAGAAGACTGGTTGGACAGCGTGAATGAGAAGGCTGGTTGGACAGCGTGATGGGGAAGGCTGGTTGGACAGCGTAAATGAGAAGGCTGGTTAGACAGCGTGATGGGGAAGGCTGGTTAGACAGCGTGGATGACAAGGCTGGTTGGACAGCATGGATGAGAAGGCTGGTTGGACAGCGTGAATGAGAAGACTGGTTGGACAGCGTGAATGAGAAGGCTGGTTGGACAGCGTGAATGAGAAGGCTTGTTGGACAGCGTGAATGAGAAGGCTGGTTGGACAGCGTGAATGAGAAGGCTGGTTGGACAGCTTGAATGAGAAGGCTGGTTGGACAGCGTGAATGAGAAGACTGATTGGACAGCGTGATGGGGAAGACTGGTTGGACAGCGTGAATGAGGAAGGCTGGTTAGACAGCGCGAATGAGAAGGCTGGTTAGACAGCGTGAATGGGAAGGCTGGTTGGACAGCGTGAATGAGAAGTGTCACCATCATGTGACCATCACATAGTTTGACCATCATACTTGTATTTTTAGTAAATAATAGTAATAATAGTAGTAATAATAATTAATTCAATAAATGATATTATAATATTAATTATAATATTAAAGACCATCCAAAATATAGAACAAAGAGAACAATCAAAGCTATATGCAGGTGTATGCAGGTGTATGCAGGTGTATGCAGGTGTATGCAGGTGCTATATGCAGGTGCTATATGCAGGTGCTATATACAGGTGCTATATGCAGGTGCTATATGCAGGTGCTATATGCAGGTGTATGCAGGTGCTATATGCAGGTGCTATATGCAGGTGTATGCAGGTGCTATATGCAGGTGCTATATACAGGTGCTATATGCAGGTGCTATATGCAGGTGCTATATGCAGGTGCTATATGCAGGTGCTATATGCAGGTGCTATATGCAGGTGTATGCAGGTGCTATATGCAGGTGCTATATGCGGGTGCTATATGCAGGTGCTATATGCAGGTGCTATATGCAGGTGTATGCAGGTGCTATATGCAGGTGCTATATGCAGGTGCTATATGCAGGTGCTATATGCAGGTGCTATATGCAGGTGCTATATGCAGGTGCTATATGCAGGTGCTATATACAGGTGCTATATGCAGGTGCTATATGCAGGTGCTATATGCAGGTGCTATATGCAGGTGCTATATGCAGGTGCTATATGCAGGTGCTATATGCAGGTGCTATATGCAGGTGCTATATGCAGGTGCTATATGCAGGTGTATGCAGGTGCTATATGCAGGTGCTATATGCAGGTGTATGCAGGTGCTATATGCAGGTGTATGCAGGTGCTATATGCAGGTGTATGCAGGTGCTATATGCAGGTGTATGCAGGTGTATGCAGGTGCTATATGCAGGTGCTATATGCAGGTGTATGCAGGTGCTATATGCAGGTGTATGCAGGTGCTATATGCAGGTGCTATATGCAGGTGTATGCAGGTGCTATATGCAGGTGTATGCAGGTGCTATATGCAGGTGTATGCAGGTGCTATATGCAGGTGTATGCAGGTGTATGCAGGTGCTATATGCAGGTGTATGCAGGTGTATGCAGGTGTCAGATCTGGAGAACATGAGAACAGAATTATCAGAGGTCCTTGAAAGCTTTTCTGAACAGCACAGTCTTTAGCAGTGTAGAGGACAGAGACTCTGCAGCCCTAACAGTGTCTGGAAGTGAATTCCACAGACGCTGAGCTGCCCAACTGAAAGCCCCGTTACCCATAGTTTTTAGTCTGCTGTGGGGCCTGCTGAAGGGAGGAGCAAAGGGTGCGTGTGATGCAGACTCTCCTTTTTCGTGTGTGACAAAGCATTAGGGTTAGGATCCATCCCATGTTTGCTTACTATCACCAAGCTAATCCCCACTAGTAGAGAGGTTTAATTAATGAGCATGCTCTGATCATCCACTGGCGACTGTTATGTCAGCTTTAAGAACGGAGACTCTGGAACTACTGGCCTAGATGTGGTGTGTGTGTGTTTACATGTTAGAGCTGCGGCTGGCTGAGCTTCCTGTGTTTGCCACCAGTATGTCTGATTATACGGCAGTCTTGAAAATAAACATCAGCCGTATCTACATGTCCCCCAACGTTAGAACACGTATAACCTTCTGTATCTTCCTGACCAAAGGGAACCTAAAGCTGAAACATTGGCATGTATACAGGCTCTGATCCTATGAGTCACCAGATATACCTAACCTCCGTTCATGAATGCATGAAGGTAACGTCCTATTAGAATCTCACACGGGTGTGTTATTTGCTCTGAATGTTCCTATATGTTGCATGTTAGTCTGTTTAGATATTTTACCTGTAACGTGGTAGTATAACGTGGTAGTATAAATTCAGTGTCTAAGATATCAGATAACACCAGACTGAAGACACAAGCCTAATTCAATGTCAAAAATGTAATTTTCGTTCAAATATATAACCATTACATTAATTACAGATTAACTAAAAAATATATATATTATTTTGCAAATATGCTACAAAAAGGAAATGAATCTATTTCATTTATTGTCCTTGGCCGTCTCAGCATCATACCAAAGTGTCCTAAAACCGTGTGTGAGTGTGAAATATAATTTCTTTGCAAAATCATGGAAGCGGTAATCCGATTTCCGGAAACTGTCCAGTATTATTGAACAAAGCTATTTTAATGGGGGGATTAGCGCGCGGGCCGTTCTGGAAGCCATTCAATGTTCCATTTCATGTCATAATGACCAGACATGGAGTGGCCCGGCCGGAACTCATAGTCTAAACCCAAAGACAGGTGCAACACCAAACAAGTCAATATATAAATGAGAAAAAGGACACTTCACCACACCACAAAGGGAAAAAGTGGATGTAGGATACAATTATCTCCAGTTAAATAATTACTTTGGCTTCCCAGAGTAAAACATAATAATGAATAATGGACTATAATTTTTTTCTATCACGAAAGTCATGTTTTAAGATGAAAAACAAGCAAACACTGCTTGCATGTGTTAGATTAGTTGTTAGTATATCCAAGTCTACTGCATCAAACTAATGATTTGTCCAA